>NW_021319095.1:701662-803040 GCF_001605985.2 Dendrobium catenatum
AGCAAAATTATTTTAAAACTATGTTTGAGATTTATTTAAAAACTATTTTAAATTACTTTAAATTTTCTAGAATCTCTAAAATTAATCTACTTTAATATATAAAATTAACTTTAAAATTATATATCATTAAATTTCAAGGGCCTTGAGTGGGCTCTTGAAAATTTTAAACATGAGTTTGAATATTTGAATAGGGTTAATGGGGAGTAGTTAATGAACAATTATGTTTTGTTCACTAACTTCATCTTTAATCTAGTTACATGTTTTGTCTCTTCTAGTTTTGCATGTGTAGGATTACACACACCACTTAGCTTAAGAACTCCTAGATTTAAGGAATTGAGTGTTATATTTGTGTACTTGCATATGTGATGTGTAAGGGTTAGCAACCTTGATTTGATTCCACATAACTTAGTGACATTTTTAAGGACAAGAATTAAGGACTTGTATAGAAAACTTAGAAATTCATGATAATTAGGATGCATGTTCCCTTGACTTGAGATTTTGAACAAAAAACGTTGGCAACATCACCCTTCTATAGAAGTTATCTTACTGATTTTTAGGGATCATTAGGCCTCCTAATTAATTTTCTTAGGATTAATCCCTTAATTAACATTTTGGTCTTATAAAATTCTAATAAATCTAGACTAATCCCAAAATACCTATAATTAACCATAATTTAATCTTTAATCTATGAAAATTAAAATCTCTTTAATTTGACATCAAATTCAACCTTAATTAAATTTTAAGTGAAAATTAATATTTAATCAATTTAATTAATTAAAAATATTTAAAAAATCCCAAAGGTTTTTTAAACACTTACTGATCTCTCCTTAGATCATTTTTATCTTTGGAGTTGATTTCAAGGAGTTTAGGACTTGTTTGGGTTCAAATCATTAAAAAGGATCCTTAATTAAAATAATTAAAAAATCCTTTAAATAACCAAATTTCTAAAATTCATAGCTGATTATAGAAAATTCCAAATCAGTCAAACTCAAAGGCTAATGAATCAAAATAAAATCTACTATTTTTTAAAAATGTCAAACCTCTAAAATATAGTCATAGTAAAAAAAAAACAACAATTTGGTCAACCTTAGGTAAAAATCGGATCAAAACCTCTGAAATTCATAACCTTTCATAGAAAACTTTGAATTGAGCGTGTTAATAATCTATACTCTTGTAATGAGGTCTAATATTTATCAAAAATCTGAAACCTTCAAAATTTACTTTAATTTTAAACGTCAACTTTTAGCCCCTTAGTTAACGCATTTAAATAGTTCTTAAAATCCATTAATTATTTAATATTCCAAAAATTTCTATTCTAATTAATAAAATGCTTAACCAATCCTTTAAAATTAGTAACTAATTCATTTTCTTTTATATTAATTTATCCTTTAATTTTAACCAATTTAAATTAACTTAATCAACCCTAATCGCTACTAGGTAACCCAGGCCTACGAGGCTATTAACTTAGCCCCAAGGAAGTTGAAATAAACTTCACAGCCTCGGTGTGAAATAAAGGTAGAGATCATTTAACAATTAAAAGACATTCAAATCAATCCTTGATACACTACTATTTAAACTCTAACATAAGACTCCCTTAAGCCTTAATATATTCAAAATATTAGATAACTCTAATTAACTACCCAATTTAGGATCTACCCCAGCCATATGACCTTCTATACACACTTTAGATGGTTTGCTAGGACAACCAGCTCTAGATCTAGGTTAGGCCGATGTTTACTTTTCTGTTGTGTGCTAGATTTTTTATGATTTTATTACATGTTGTAGATGAAATTGCCTATTATATTTGCTTACTTTTACTGCAATCTATGGATGATTGATGTGTTTGGCCACTAGATTACCCTTAGGATATTAACGATAAAGATTTTCACTGAGTTTTCTGTAGGTGGACACACTCATGCAGGGTAATAAAAAGGGGGCTAAACAAAAAAAATCAATTATAAATATGCTTCTATAGGTGCTTCAGCTACTAAGCCCCCAAGTAATAAAAAGAGCGTGTCCAGTGTGTTTATTTATTTTCTACACATATATATAACTGCTTGGGTGGGAATACTTTTGATTTATTAAATGCTTAGGATAACCCTATAGGAGAGTCTAGAATTTTCATTTTCATATAAATGTAATTTGTGTACATGTTAAGTGTTATGAAAGTGGAGTTTTGAGATGGGATATATAAATCCAAAGCTTGGATTCCAAAGAGGAAAGGACACCCCTTAGGGGGATAGTCCTTTTCTATTTGAAAGTCCAAATTTAGATTAGCTTTTCATACCCAAAGTGGAAAGGGTAGCATTCCCCTCAAAGGAAGAGCCCTCTTATCAATTTGGGTAACCTACTACGAATAATCCAAGGAGCCCGAAGAAAAAGAGCCCGAAGGAGAACAAGTCTAAAGAACTGAAGATAAAGAGTATCCCACTCAAAACCACTTGCATCTCTATCAGGTTTAGAATCTGAGTTATCGTCAGTGGTGCCCGATCACTTTGTCTTTGGACATTAATTAATTAATTAATTAATATTTGATGTGATGAGATGAATGCGTATAGAATTACCAACATTTTATAGTATTTTTTGGCTTTGGTGTGCCACTTTTGTTTTCGCCTTGATACGTGAGGCTCGTAAGGGTGTAAAAAGTTTTATATTCACAATTAAAAATTTAAAATTTAAGGAGTTAAATAACATAAAAATATAACAAATCTAGGGAATTAGCCAGGGACCGCCCCGGGGTCACATGTATATTTCTACTTTTTTTTTTCTTGTTTTAGACCCTTCTCCGCTTGCGGGTAGAGTCCGGATAATTTGACCTATGAGGATGAGGTGCGGGACCTAGGGAATCCCAGTCTCCTAAAAAAATTATTTTTAAGCATATTTTTAACTTTCAAGCATACTTGATTTGAAGTTGTCGACTAGCATACATTGTATTAGAAAAATATTTAATAGAGTCAAAATTTTAATTGCATTAGTCCTTAGCATTTTGTACCCAACATAAGTCAAAGGGGCCAATTAGAAACAATTAGAAAAATCTCTAGATGTCGACCCTAACTCTCCAAAACTTTAAAGAAAATGTCCCTACCACTCTATCATAAAAGACTGGACTCATGAATTTTAAATCAATTAGGTGGTTAGCTGGCTCCCCAAGCCAGGCCGGGGGTAAGTCCAGTTTCTGCACTGCATTAGTTAGGTTCAGACAACTATGGTCTTGTATCCAAATTTAGATTTAGGATCTAGGGCAGATCTTTGATTATAAGACCCAAATTTTCAAGAATATAATACCAAATTACTAATAAAATATTCAACTTTAATTAAATCTTCTTCCAATCCAAAAATGTAAAGCCCAACACTTAGATTTAGTTGGGACACTTCTGGATGGCTCCGGAATCTCAAAGTGTCCCCTACTTTTCTTCATTTGATTCCATTAATAAGTGTTCAACTTTGATCCATTCCCCTTTGTATTTCCAAAGTTCACCTCTTTTTTGTATCACTCCTAGAAAATCTTTAACAAAATTTCGTCATTATTTTAATCGAGAGTTTTCATAGGGGACTTTGTCTCCCTACGATAGAATTAACTATGAGGGCTTGTGCTCGTAGGAGATCTAGAACCCGCATTAATTTTCAAATTTTATTTTCAAAACCCACTTGATATTTCTTTAGAAAATCTACTTTGAAATGATCGTTATCGTCATATTCGTATAGTGGCTAACGGACGATACTCTCTTTCTCTAAAGAGGTCTATTGTATATTAGCATAAATTCAAATATGAAATCAACGATCTCTTTTTCTCTCAATTATTGTAGTTCAACTTTAGATTGAACCTCATTTTGACCCTTTCAGGGTCATATGCGGTTCTCCTTTAAATCAGACTACGACAACTAAGAGAAAATTTATAATTCTAATTCTGAACTCGTGGGGAGATTTTATCTCCGCCTTTCGAGGTGGAATGTCATCACTAATGATATGCATATAATCACTAATGATATTTTTGACTTTAGAATTAAATCTTAAACTTAATTTCCCAAAGAGATCTTCAAAACTTAAATTAGTATTCTTTGGAAAATTCAACCAACGACGATCGTTATCGTCATGCCCGAATAACTACTAAACAGTGGCATCTTCACCCTTAAGGGAGATATATTATTTGTTCATAAGGTTTTGGGCATGAGATCAATGATAGTCTACTTCGAATACCATAATTAGAGATTAGATCGAACTCCATTTTGACCTTTTGAGGTCACATGTGGTTTATCTTTTATCTAGTTATGATATTCAAAGTAGGACTCGTAATTTTAGTTTTGAACCTCACTTTGAAATTTTATATCCACTTTTTGAAGTGCTATAAATTTTTATAATAGGGCGTTCAATCTAAAAATTCGAGTCTAAAAGTTGATTTTAAATTTTCAAAGAAAACTAAGCTTTTTAAAACTTATTTTTTCAAAATTCCACCAACAAGCCACTAATCATTTTTCAAAAGTTTTGTAAAACCTTATTATTGAAACCCACTTTGATACCACTTTAAAGTTCAAAAAGGTTATTAAACCTCACAGAACTAGCCCGAGGTGCACCAAGAGGGAGGGGGTGAATTGGTAATTTAAAATCCTAAGTAGGAATTCTTTTCTTTTTAACAATTTTCGAAACTTTTAAATAAGCAGTTTGATCACCTGATACACAAGCTAATAATTTAACAATAATTAAAATAATGGCAATTAAAATAATAATGATGAAATTTTAATTAACATAATAGAAAATTAATCTTAGATTTTCACCAAGCAGTATTATTTTGGCTTTCTTTGGAGATGGCAGAGAACCAAAATCATTTCATAGGCAGAGAACCCTAAATCCTTTTTCTCTCTCCTAAAGAAGGCAAAATACCTTTAGGAATTGACCTAGAAGCCTCTCTCCCAAGAGAGCCTTCAAGAACTTACCAAGGCCATAGGAGGAGCAAGGGTGTAGTTATCCTAGAGAAACTGTGTGATCCCATCACACTCCTTCTCTGTCATGCTCAATCTCTTCTTCTCCTTCATCTCAAAACCTAGATCTCTCTTAAAGTTTCTCTCTCAAAGTTCCTTAAGTAGTCACATAATCTTCTCTTATTTCAAAGAGATTCTAAAAATATTGCTGAAGCATTGGTCTTCAAGAAATCCAAAAAATTTAAGTTGGCCATCACTGTTCATACAAGACGATTGGAATTTATACAACATGATCAATTTAAAAACTAGGCCCATCTAGTATGATGTAAACAATTGCTAAAATAAACTATTCAACTTTTTGAACACATCGTATTGTATGATCCAAAGATCATCTAGTAAGAGATGTTTGCTTTCTATCTATTCATACAAAATGATTGAAAATCATCTCTATCAATCATCTCATACTACTATCATTGTATAATACAGTTAGTTGATTTCAAGTCGGTCATTCAATATGATATGAATATCGTATAGTACGATAAGTTCAATAATCATGGTTTTTGTTTGGTATGATCTTTGGGACGACCAAATCTCATCTTTGGTAATCATATAACATGATTAAAATTATATAGTATAATCTACTATCATTAATTAAACTATGATTTGATTGTTCAATTTTTTGTATATTACTAATCATATCGTATAGTATGATTAGTTCAAAAATTAAATTTTGAATATCTTACTTAATTTATCTATTAATTTAAAGTAGAAAAAATAGCAATTGTGAGGTATTTTGCAATTATTGCCTATTCTACGATGAAAATGGGAAGAAGTGACAATGGATTTTTCTATGGAATTATTAAGATCAAGATAAGACTATGATGCTATCTAGTTTATAGTAGAACATTTGACAAAGTTTGTATATTTTATTTAGATTTGATAGGCTAATTCAGTAGATAGGTTGGCATACGATGTACAAGAGATTATCCCACTGCATGGAGTTTTGAGGGTGATACTTTTTTTTATAGAGATGAATTATTTACCTTTGGACTATAAAGAAGAATTCAACATAGTCTATGCACTTACCAACATTTTATTAGAACTTTTCATCCATAGACTAATATACAGTCTGAGGGGCTATTTTAGTATTTGAAGACCTTTTGAATCTTTGCATTTTTGACTTTGGTGGATGCTAGGAGGATCATACTCCTATAATCAAATTTACATATAATAATAGCTTATAATATGATATAAGTATTGGCCTTATGAAGCTCTGTATGGTAGAAAATATAAAACCCCACTATCTTGGATAATAGTGGGAGAAAGGGAACATGTTAGGTCAGCCTTATTTGATGATGTCACTAAAAAGATCCATCTTATCAAAGATAGACTAAAAGACTTTTAAGATAGGTAAAATTAGTACTATGATATGAAGAACGGAGTTTTGGAATTATAGGTTAGAGATTGTATATATAGCAAGATCAGACCAATGAAAGTTATAAGTATATTTTGAAAGGAATGAAAGCTAAGTCCATTGTATGTTGGACCTTTGATGTGATTACTACTATAGCACATGTATTCATACAGGTTATAGTTGCTAGAGCATATGTCTAGTATTCACAACATATTCCATACAACATCTCTGAGAAAATTTGTGTATGATTATGGAAATTTACTATCTATAGATAAAGTGGAGGTACATCAAAATCTTACTTATAGAGAGAAATAAGAAAGGTTTTCATGACATGATTTTAAAACACTGAGGAATAAGTAGATTCTAATAATAAAGGTATAGTGGAAGAACAAAATATACAGATAAACTACTTACGAGGAGACTAAGAGGAGACATATATGTCCAGATCTATTTGGCTGATCTGAGCTTTGGAATGTATAGGATGACATTTTTTTCTGAGAGGAGGATTGTAATTCCTACTAAAGCAATGTATCATTGCACTTATTTTGACTCAATTTGGTATGTAGAATTTCTATACCTTTACCTCTTACATGTGTTTGCAAGTGTTTTATATGCATGTAATGTCTAAAAATGTTCTAAAATGGGTCCCAAGTGTTTGTTTACTTGGAACCAAGATTTGAAAATTTTTTCTTGGGAGTGTTGTGGTGCTGGGTTGGGGGCATTGTGGCACCAAGATCTCATGTTTGTTTATTTAAAGTAATTTGGGTTGGCGTAACAACATTTCTATTTGGAACACCATGATACTAGGTCATATTTTTATAAATATTTCAATCTTCACTTATTTTCATTTTATGAAAACCATTTGAAAAAGAGCTGCACTCTATAAAGAGAAAGGGAGCTATTTTAGAGAGAAAGTTCATTTTGGGTAACATCAACCTATTTTTTGTTGTCGATCCAATTTAAAAAGTTGTCTACATACATGTATGTTACTTGTTGCTTATCTGAGTTTTCAAAAATATAAATTTATTTGTATTTATATAATTTAAATTAAAAATTCATAGAGTGGAAATGAAGATAACTTCACATCCATTAAACTTTCACTCTGTAATTTTATGTATATTGTAGGTATGATCATTATGAATATTTAGGTTTTTTTTTTAGTTCTACTACGTAAATTCAAAAATGGGTTTTTTGATGAATTAGAAAATAATTCTAATCTCAAAAAATAATGTTGTAGTATAAATAAATCTTCAAAATAGTTTTTAATATAATCCATGGTAATCTTATGAAATTCTAAAACTATGAAATTATGCTAACTTTTTGAATATGTTGACTATCGACTTTATGTTTTAGGAATTTCTGCCTTTTGCTTATTTTTGTTCATTTTATTATAATGCAATGTGTATATGCTCTAAATGTTTGATTCTAAGGAGATCTTATGTTGGAGGTTCTATTATTCTAAATATACTAAGAGTTATAAGGGCCTAATGTTTTGAGTATCTATTTTGCTATTCATATGGGAGATGTAAGGCCTTTTTTCTGATATGCTAGCACAGGGAGTTAGAAGAGCCTAAATTATATCATTCCTAACATAAGGTATATGGATCTGAGAAAAATTTGTTATCTTCTACTATGATATATAAGCCCTTATTTATTTACTTTTAGTGCAAAGTTCATTTAATGTATATTATCTATTAATATTGCTCTAATTAGTACAATTAATAACTAAAATTAAATTTTATAAATGCATAATGGGTTAATTATTAGAAATTAAGATCAGTGGGTGTGAATTGTTGAGTTGTATTGGCTCATGCCTATTTTATACTGTGTTTTAGGAAGAGGAAAGAGTTGATTTTGATATGTAAATGTTCATATAAGTATTTTCTAATTTTTTGTATAGTTATGACTAGTTGTACTTTATTTTGTTTTGGTTTGTAGCAATGTACTATAGTGAATAGATTATATATATATCTTAAAATTTAAAGATAAATGAAAAAACTTTTGCGGATGGGTTTATTTTATATATGATGGATGTTAATTAGTATCTCTTTCATCTATTTTAAATTAAAGAAAACTAAAAAAGTGTCCAAAACTAGATCTTGGGCTTGGTAGGCACCATCCAACATGATATGACCTATTATGTATGTGGGTCATATTGGATTGGGTTGTGACATGACCAAGGGCCAAGACTAATCCTAAATGACTTGAAGATGAGTTTGGATATGTTAGAGCCAGAGATAGAGCCTTTTGATAAGGTTGGGGTCATTAGGTCAAGCTCAAGGTAATTTAGTAATTATATACTTTTCTACTCCAAAAGGGTTTTAAATTTATTTAGAATCAATGATAACCCAAAATCTAAGGTTTGGCCCTATGGGTACCAAGGTAGGCTAAATATAGGCAATTTGGTAATTTTATCCTTTTCTAGTCAAAAGGGCTTGACCAAGGGTATTGAATGGCTCAAAATATTCATAAAAAAGTTTAGGACTATTTAAAACTAATCCTAGAGTTTTGTTTTGGGTTTTGGTCTAAGGTACTCACATAGAGCCTAGAGCCATTTTGTTAATTTTTTCATTCTTAGTCAAAGAGGGGTCGACAAATAATAGTAGTGGGTTCAAATGATTATAACATAAGTTAGAAGTCATTTGAAACCACTTCGATGAGCAAATTATCATGCTTGGGTATTTGATTTGAATTTAGGATTTTCTAGGGCTAACCAATGCTATATCCTGGATAAAATCCTAAAGGCAATTTCTACGCTATGTTAGGGAAGCTTGAATACTAGATGTAATCTAAGCGTGACCTCATAAAAAAGAAGGTCATCAACAAATGACTCAATTTATCAAGTTATAATGCTACAACAGTTGGAATAATTTGACAAAAATAAGCTCACAAGATTTTTTATTTTCAGATATGTTCCAAATAACAAATTTTAACAAAATGATTTTCACAATTTTCAATAATGATTTCCAAACATGCAATCCAATAAATGCAAAATAGTTTTCAAAATATTTAATTTCAGCAAATGAAATAATGTTTTTCCCCAAACATAGAAAATATTTTCCCTACCTCTAAATTCTACAAAAGGTGAATCCAGATTAGGCAACTTGCAAATAACTTAAAGCAATGATTTCCACAAGCCTATAAATTAGGTTCAACAAATACTTAGTTTAATTTCAACATTTATGCATTTTTTTCACAAATATAAAGTATAATTTAAAAAATATGAGAAATAAAATTTTTGAAACCTAGAGGTTGATTTGAGTCATAAAATAATTCCATCAACTCTAAAACTAGTTTAAGCAAATCTAAAAATTAATTTCAGCTATTTGATACCAAGTTTCAGCAAGTACCCAACTTAATTTCAGTAATAGAATAACTTTAACCAATATGAGATTAGGTTTCAACAAATAATATTTAATTTCAGCAAATATAAATATGATTTAAAACATACCAAGATGAATTTAAAAGAATATGAATTTAAATTCTACCAAATGTTATATTAACTATCATACAAAAATTTTTAGCGAATGAAATATTTTATTTCCTCAAATCAATGACTAACTTTCAACAAACACAAACAATTATCTCATCATATATAATTCTTGATTTAAATAAAGAAAATATATTTTAGCAATCATGAAAAAAAAATTAGCATATGGAAAATAATTTAAAGAACATTAACTATTCTCCAAAATAATATGAGCAATTGATATATCTAACATAAAATAAAATCAACTTGATTTCAAATAATGGAGAAATTTATTTGAGAATTTTGGCACACATATGTTATAACATGCTTAGGTTTGATGCAAATATAAATATGGAGCTTTTTTGCATTACCTTAATCCACCTTAAGTAATTCTATAGCTACTTTGGTCATAAGGTAGGTAGATGTTTTGTACAACCCGTGATTGTACTAAATAGAATTTACTATGATTCCATTCTACCTATAATACTTAATTACAATATTAGAACATTTATCATCAAAATCAAAATAATGTACCTTGAGACTCATGGCACTAATAATTTCCCTCTTTTTTATGTTGAAGAACCTATGTTGGAAGTTGATGCTAATAAACATGTAGACTAACATTGTATCACTTTTAAAATAAATTCATTATATAATAGTCCACCTTACTGATGTAATGCATGAAACATATCAAAATAAAAGAAATCATATATAAACCCCCTAAATATGTGCATATGAAAAATATGACAACCAACATTCAATCATCTACCCATTGCAATAGATTGATTGAGATGTTCCAATCAAATAATAAAATATATGCTTAATTACTGTTAGATGTTATTCCATTGCAATAGATTGAAAACAAGCATAAAGACAAACAACAAGTATAATGTCAGCCCTGCTAGCAGTAAGTTATAACAGTGAACCTATCATGCTTTTATAAGGCTTATAATAAACTAATTTACCTAATTCATTTTGATCTAACTCTATTGTGGGTCACTTATCTTGAATATCATAATATTAAATTTTCAATCAAATCATTTGGGTAATTAGTTTGATAAATGAAGATGCCATTTTCTTATTGCTTCATTTGAAATCCCATGAAATTATTTATCTCTCCATCATACTCAAGTCATACTCCTTTGATATTTTGGATGAGAATTAATGATAAAAATATTCATTATTACTTTTAAATAATAATTTTAAATATGTATAATAATCATATCATCTTCTATTTTCTTAACAAATAGGGTGGTATCTACTCTACTTTTCTAAATTCACTATAAATCAAAAAGTTTCTTAAGTATCATACTATACATGTGAAGCCTATTTTAAATCATATAATATTTAAATTTAAATATATGATTAGACTATTCAATTCTCTCAAAATTAGGGGTTGGCTTTACAAAATTTTTTTGGTCAATGAACCCATAAAAAAATTCTCTCTTGATATCCATTTAAAATAGTGTTTAAAATATTTTGGTCAATAAACCCATAAAAAATGCTCTCTTTGATGTTGATTTTCATAATGTGTTCAATCTCATCATTATTCATATCATTTCTAGTAGGATCAACTAAACTTTCATAAAACATTGCAGTGGGAAAATAAACTGCAATGCAATTTTGAAATTTTTATTTCTATAATTAAATATAACATGGAGAACATGGAAGACATAAATGCTATTTTATTATCGATTTGAAAACATAAATAAGTGTTATCATTTTCAGGATCAAATATGCCTTAGAGAATAACATACTATCTCAAAAGATAGAAATGATTTTCTACTATCATTTTGAAAATAAAAATGGATTATTATAAAACTTACCTTTGGTCTTAGAGACTTTCCCCTTCTTAGATAACTAAAATAGGATTCTATGTTACCCTTAAAGGGAAGCCCTTATGATTAATTACGTCACAAGAAAAACTTTTGAGAAAACTCTTTAAATTGGTGACTAAAAACTTTTGGGTTTTTTAATAATTCAATGAATGTTTAGAGATCAAAGATCTATCAATAGGGATTAGATCAAATTTGAAAAATTCTTTCTAGAATCTTCGGATGAAAGGTAGAGAGCATTAAAGATTATGAGAAAATTTAGTAGTACTAAAACTTAAGAAAAGTAGGAAGTTCTAATTTCTAATTATATAAATAATCAATCATATAAACAATCAACATTAATCATTTAAGTGTACATAAGAAAGGAAAGTTAATGTGGCAAGTTCCACTAAATATACAACCCAAGGTCTTTAGGAAAATAAAGGTGGCCTATCTACACTAACAACCGATTTGATTTTGATGCCAACAATAATGCAAGTCATATACAAAAATGAGGTTATTTATTATCTTGAAGTCTTCAAGCTTTGCAAGCTACAATCATCCCTATGAACAAATAATGTGCCACTATTTCACTTTTTATTTCTTTAGTCAAATTCATATTAGCATCATACTATCTTGAGAGATAGACTAATGCTTTTCTATTTACTTAAAAAAGATAAAATATTATTAGTGTTGAACGAGCGCTATAACGGCCACAGATTTTGTATCATAACATTGTCTTTCCCCAACGTCTAATTGAGACATTACAACACTAACCACAATATAATTTTAAGGGTATTAATGTCATGGTTGAACCAAGGTCAACACCGTAGTGCCTCACAATGTCACAGTGCGAGAAATCTGCATGGCGTCATTAGATTCTCAAGAAAATGTGTGCAGGAGCACTGAGCATTTCAACGCCGTAGTTCTAGACTGCATTTTCAAGTGCCATAACACTATACTTTTGCAGTGCCATAGTGGAGCAATTTATAAAATGAAGAGCCATTCCTACTCAGCCAAAAGATGTGTCAGTTAAACCATTAACCTTGCTAGGTTAGCACAACATTGCAATAAAGCAAGCATAATAGTATTAAGGTGCTAATTTATTTTTATACCACCTCGGCTCAATCATGTTGAGCGCTATCATGCATGAGGCCATTTCTACACTTGGATAAATAATTTTTTTGGTTCTTTTGCTAGATGAGTTCTATCATTTTAAATGGAGTATTAAAATTTTGAGTGTCTTCCTTTAGCTCCCCCTTAGAGTAAAATCAAAGAAAAGCTAGGGAAGTACAAGATACTTTCATTTGAAGATCTTAACCTATATTGTGTAAATAATTCTAATATTAGAAGAAGAATGATTATGGAAAAAAATTAATTGATCCTTCTATGTGACATTTATCTTATTAATTATCTTGTATCCTTTTCTTATATGAATGAAATGAACATGTATTTGTTTTCATTCTTATCCATGTTTGGCTAAATCTTTGAGTTTTAGGCTAATGATGTAAACACATAGCAAGTACTGATGTAGACTCTTGTGCTTTAAATAACTTTATAAATATTTTCAATATCTCCCTTTTTTAATTTAATAAATACAAAGGCCATGTATATGGTTAATATCTATAGTGATATATTACCTCGATGGAGGAATATTTGAATAAATAGGAGTGTTGAAATGGAATGTTGGAATACTTAGACATAGAATGTTAAAACTTCTATGGAGATAGTATAATTGCACGAAGGCCTTAAACCATCCTTTTCATCACTACAAGCTTGACAAAGATCTAGGGATACATATGCTCTAACCCACATCTAAAATTAAGAATTTTATTAGGAAAACTATGTTTTTTTTATTCATTGGTCAAAAATACTTTATTTACATAAGCATGTAATTTTCTTGTAGGTCTCCATTAGGTGGAAAAAACTCAAAAACATCTATCATACATTTAGTGGTATAAATTGTATATTTAGATTAAATAATAGTAGTTTAATTACAATTAAACAAAACATATTCTTATGGGATCGACACTCTTCTCTATCATTTTATAACTTGATCAACATGTATACTTCCATATTTAGTATGCTTTTATTATTATTTTTTTAAATACCTAGGCATATTCATATTGCACTTATAGCTCTATGTGTAGTTCGCATCACTACCTGTATAGCTTAAACCATCCCAGTCCACAACCCACCATTAAGATTTTTGTGCCATTACTAGGGAAATAACATGTGTATTACAAATTTAAACTTTATTATTGAAATAAGTTTATATTTTTATCTACTTGATTAATGAATCTTTTATTTTATTATGTTTATTTGTTAAAATTTTAAAAAGGATAAAAAGTATTTTATAGATTATTAGTTTGTGA
This sequence comes from Dendrobium catenatum, assembly GCF_001605985.2. NCBI lineage: Eukaryota > Viridiplantae > Streptophyta > Magnoliopsida > Asparagales > Orchidaceae > Dendrobium > Dendrobium catenatum. Next base: position 715,651 of record NW_021319095.1, read on the forward strand.
TCTTTATGTTCTTTTATTGCATGCTTTGAGATCTAGTAAGTGCCCCTTATTATTTAATTCTGAGATAGAAATGAACCTTACAAAAAATTTAAAAAATAAAAAATATTTTAGAGTTGTTTGAACCAATACAAGATTAGGACCATCCTAGACCTCTTAGAGAGTATGCTAACTCTATAGTAGAAGAAATCTATTACAATATCAATATACCTACTATTCAGGCTAATAACTTTAAATTGAAACCTACTATAATTTAGATGGTTCAAATTTTCTAGCATAGGGGAACTCCTATTAAGGATTCTAACCTACACTTATGGAGTTTCATAGAAATCTATGCAACATTTAAGTATAATAGTGTCAATGATGATGCAATTATACTTAGATTGTTTCCATTTTCTCTAAGGAGAAAAGCTAAGATGTGGTTTAATTCCTTGCCCCCAGAATGAGCTAACATATAAATTCCAAGCTAAGCATTTTCTACCTTAAAAATTGTCAAACTTAGAAATGATGTCACATCTTTTGCCAAGTTTGAGGGAGATTCAAATTATGAAAGTTGGGAAAGATTTAAGAAAATGGTTAGGAAATGTCCTCATCGTACTTCATTTTGTTGGTTATTCAAACTTTTTATTATGGATTGGTAGGATCCGTTAGGTTGATTATAGATGTAGAAGTTGGAGGATCTGTAATGTCAAAGTCATTTAATGAAGCATACGAACTAATTGAGTAATGACTATAAATAGTTTCTAGTGGTCTTCTAATTTGGTTAATCCTTAGAAAGTAAGAAGTTTGTAATTTCTAAAAAGTTAGATACTATTGGAGTTAGCTCGGGATCAAAATCATCTATGCAATTAGAAGAGCGTGATTTAAATTTTATTGATGATAATAATGCACCATGAATTGATAATGTAAATTTAATTGGAAGTCAAAACAATCTCTATTCTAGAACATATAATCTAGGTTAGAGGAACCACCCGAATTTTAGTTGGTCAAATAACAATATTGGTGAAAATAATTAGTGGAATATAGGTTAATCTAATTAAGAAGAAAATTAGAATAATCCTCAATAACCTGTAATAAATAATAAACCTTCATGTCCCCCAGGTTTTAACCAAAATAATAAATTCAAAGAGAGGAAATCACCATTCTTTTTTTTTTTTTACCATTTTTTTTTTTTTTTTTTTTGAAGAAAAATGCAATAGAGCATTTAGATTTTATTAAAAGCTATAAGCAAATTACAGGATACCATGGATTCCTCCTTTAACAAGGTAATAAAAGGAGGAACCTTATTAAGAACAAGATCTACCCAAGTAAAAGAAGAAACAATAGCATAGTTAGCACAGAGATCTGCTAACTTATTACAATTCCTATCTATACAATTGAAGATGATATTCTTATAGTCTTTGAACATACCTCCCAAATCTTCATTCTTGTGAACCATAAGATCTTTCAAGTCTTTGATTATATTTGCATTGTCTCCTTCAATGATTATTCCATCATAAATCATCAAATCATCTTTAAGAACATCATTAAAAGAGGTAGCAGAAATCATTTCGAGTTTTGAAATGTCCCAGTGAGTAATGGGATATCCAAATGCATACAAAAATCTGCCTTTGGAATCTCTACAAACTCCTCCAATACCTCCTTTATAAGATTGAAGAAGGGATGCATCAAAATTAAACTTGATCCAACCGGGTGGAGGGGGATGCCAATGAACATCCAACAGCTTATGAAGCTGGTTGACACCCCATTTACCTGAAATATTCACTGCATTGGAATAGGATACTGCAGCCATAGAAATAGCTTCCAGTGCAATGAAAACAGCACTAGTTTCCGTCCCATTGTGAACATAATTGTTCCTAGCTTTCCAGTTGTAATAAACAGCATTACAATATAAATTGATAAGCCAACCATTTTGAACCGAAAGCCAAGAAATACAATCTGAAAAAGAATTGCAATTAGAAATGCCAAAACCCCATTTATTTAAATGGTAGAAGACATCTCCCAGCTTACTGCATTTAACAGTAATATGTTCAATATCTTCCACCATTTTACAACCTCTTGGACATTCACAAAACGTTTGCAATCTTCTATAGTTTAGGAACTGGAAAGTAGGTAATGCTTTGTTAAAAACCCTCCACCAGAAGACTTCAATTCTAGGAGTCAGATTTGCTTTCTTAGTCCACTTCCAATAGATTTCTTTATGATGATTTTGGGTAGAACTTTCAAAAGCTAATGCAGAGATAGATTTTCCAGATCTGTTATAAAGTAGTTCCAGCTCATCAATAGAATTTACATCCGTTATTATAGTATGTTGAATCAGATTTATCAATTCTGGACCGAAGTTTTCATTAAGCATATCAATATTCCAACTTCCGTTAGAAATAAACTTATCAAGAACCACTCCTTCAAGATCTTGTGAATTGAAAAATGTAGGCCATTTGTTAAGACTTTTATCTAAGATCCATGTGTCATTAACAGTGTTGATGGAACTCCCATTACCAACTTTCCATCTAACAATCGGCCTTAAGAATTCTCCACCATTTTTGATAATACACCAAGCTGAAGACCCTTTCTTATTAGAGAATTGATTCTCAAAATAGGAACCATATTTGGGATATAAAGCTTTATGTAAAAAAGAATTCTCCTCATGAGTGTATCTCCAAGCAATTTTAGCTCTTAAGGGCCCAATTTTATCAAGGCAAGAATGTATACCTCTCCCTCCACTTCTAGTTGGGTTACAAAGAGTCTTCCAATTAACATAATGCATCCCATGATTATCCAAAGATTTGTTTCAAATAAAGTTCCTACATAACTTGTCCATCTCCTCAAGAGTGCTTTTAGGAATCAAGGAATGAGTGCTTTGAAAGATGGTGTAAGAACATAAAATGGTTTTTACAAGGTTGAAATTCCCAGCCAAAGATATGTATTTACTTCCCCATACATTAATCATCTTCATTGCTTTCTCAATGATGAATTTGAAGTCTTGAGCAACTAATCTTCTCAAGCAAATTTTTGTTCCAAGATATTGAAATTCTTTAACACTAAGAATTCCCATAATCTTTTTTATTTTCTTCTTCATTCTTCTATTCACTGAGGAAATCACCATTCAAAGAGGTTGTGATTCAGTTAAGAACCTATTTGCAAAGTTATGCTGCTTTAATAAAAAAACTTAGAAAAGCAATTAGAATAGCTTGCCATCTCTTTTAGTAGTAGATCTCTTGGAACTTTTGCCCAATAATACTGAAATTAATCCAAAAGAGAAAGGGAAAGAGCACAGTGGAGACCACTTGAGAAGTGGCAGTGATTCATTATAACCATGTGACATATCTAGGCCATTCTGGCTGAAGACTATAAATTTAGCACTATCTTGGGAGGTAACCCAATTTTTTTCTATATTTTTTAGATTTTATTTTATAATTTATGTTTTTATGATATATTTTATAATTTATGTTATGTGTGTGTACTGTATTATCTATAAAATCATTAATAGTGAGTTTGACTATGTTATGAAAATCTTTGTGAGGAAAAAAATTGTTATACTACAAATTGAGTTAATACTGCAACGTTAGTATTTGAAGCATAGTAGAAATTGCATTCCAAGCATTGTAGCATTTAAAAATAATATTGTAGTGCTGAAGCCTCAGGAAAATATTTTGGATTACACCATCACGGCAATGTATCATTGAAGACCATGCCACTATTTTGCCTTACCAAGCACCTCAGCACTACTTTCTCAAGAGCTATAGAGTTGATTTGTTATCTTTATAGTACTAATGTCAGTGTTTTCAATATGTCATACTTTCATAATTTTTACATTATGACACATTATTAAGCATTGCAGCGCTATAGCAAGCTTCATAATGTTGGGTCAAAATCATTATTAAGATAGTTAAAGCACCATGATGGTAGTCTTTGTAAGTGCCGCAACACTTGTGCATGGTAAGCGCTATTGCATTTCCCAAGTAAAAAAGCTGGTGCTTCATTTTTCAATGACTATCTTGTTATTCCATGTGTCTCTACCACTACAACATTTGCTTGTTTGACTCTTTATCATTTTTTTTATGTTTTAAGCACACTGATGCTGCTCTCTTGAGCGCTGTAGTACTTAATATGTTTATATATAGAGTACCTATTCATAATTTTTTTAGTTCTTTCTTTCCTTCATTCCTTCCTAGTTTTCTACATTTTCTTTTATTGATCTTTGTAATAAATGAAATTAAAAATGTTTGGTAAAAAGTGATCTTTATCATCTTATGATAAGAGCATATTCATTTCTTCTAAATCCAAGCAAAAGTATGGGATTATAGTGATATCAAATCAGTTGATCCCTAAGAGAGGCGTTCAAAACTCGGGAGGAAAATTAATGTAAATGCTTAAAAATTGGAGTTAGGAGCAATTTTGTGAGGAACCCAATGAAGTAGTTTTTAGTATAATGAAGGAGTTTTTTCGCCAATGGGAAAGAGGCTGTGGATAATAAGTGTTATGTATGAGGTAAGTGGATAATCTTTGATCTGTAACTATGAGCCATCTTTATAAGCTTCCAAATTTTGAGTTTGATGAGTATACCCTTTTTCTTGTGCCTTTGATTTTGAGGACAATCTGAGAGTGCTGTGTGAGCCTAATAATGGGGCTGTGTAGAAGAAAAGGGAGAACACAATTATTAATTTTATTTCATCTTGTTTAACCCAACTATTTAATGCATGGTATTACTTTATTTCTACTTAAATTTTTCCCAACAAAAATATTTGTGAGGTAATCAAAGATTGTGCTATTATTAATTATGCTATTCAAGTTGGGTATACCATTGATGTGGAAATTCTTATTTATTCTTCCTTGACTTGCATTTTTAGAGGTACTAATTATGTGCTTGGGTTAAGCCACTCTTATTTATATTTTATAAGCAAATGCTGGAGTGATGGGAGATCCTAGTGAAGAGTAAATGGTTCCTATTTTAGTGCTCACTAAAAGAAAAATTAAGATTTTTTAAAGATTAGGTGTAAAGGAGGGTGATCATATGGAGCCTCATTTGACTAGTTAGCCTAGTAGTAGTAGTAGTAGTAGGAATTATAGGACTCCTAAATCCTTAGTTGAGAAAGTAGCTGAGTTGAGGGAGCAGGTAGAGGGCATGATTAAATCTATTAGGATAGTAGGGAATGGCAAGCACACTGCTTGGGTATGAAAGAAAATTATTAGCACTATATAGTTATTGACCTCATTTTTGTATGAGGTCACTAGGACCCAAGTGGGTTTCTTTTGGGTGACCTAATGGTTAGAAGGTCTCTATGTGTCAATCATACAACAACCAACCAAAATCTAAATCTAATCAAATATAATTACATTCCCATCCAAACTCCAATCTAGAGCCGTGATAAAGCCCTATCCAAAATCCAGTTCAATTCCCAATTCTATGTCATAGATCAATTTTCTATCAAATTCCAACCATGTTCAATTAATCTCAACCATTCATGTGATTGAAATTGATATGAACAGTCCAATTCAAACCCAAAATTATTAAGTCCAGATCCAATGCCAAAAGCCTTAGTCCCAAAACCCTTTATGGGTGAATTTTGTATCACTTGGATACCACATCAAATGACCTCCGATTCATTATATGTTAGTTGCATATTGATAAGACATGTTCATAGGAATAGCCCTCCAAATTTGAGCTCATTTTGAGATGTCTAACCCCATAAACTAAATCTATTTCTAAAGGCTGCAAAACTTTCAAATATTTATGGCCTATACCACTAGACTAGTCACCCTATGGAATATGACTTCAGAATTCTCTCCAAACCCTCTAACAACTTCCATCATCTCTATTAGGACTTGTTGATCAATAACCTACATTTTTTTATCCCTAGTTTGACCCAGAGTTGACTAAGAGGTAAAAATAATCAAAATACCCTTTAAAGGGATTTTTGGACTTTTGGCCAAAAGCCAACATGCTTCAAAACCCTTTAATCCTTAAAATCTCATCCAATGAATATCAAATGTTATTTGAGATCCATTGGACCTAAACCCAGGCCCTGGGTCAACTTGGTTGACCAAACATGCCCTTTTGGTCAAAATAGTCAAATTAACCAAAATGACCAATCCAATCCTTAGAATTACCTCTACTATATTCTAAATATCATTTGAAATCTATTGAGCTCAACCCTTGTCCTTGGGTAAACCTGGTTGACCAAGGCAACCTAGGTTGACTAAACCAAACATAAGCTATGTGCTCACCTAGTCCAACCTTAAATCAATTCCAAACTCAGTCAAACTCCTTTGAATACCTCTCCCAAGGGTTTGGACCTTACTAGAAAGGTTGATCGAGTAAATATTTTACTTGGTCAACTAAGTGAAAGTTTGGTCAAAGGTGACCCCTTTGGGTTAAATCACTTGTTTCAATTATGCTCAATCCAATCAAGCCCTTCAATCTTCCATTCCCATTCCAGTTCATGCCTTAAATACCTGTAGGCCATGAATGGGCTAAAACCCCTTGGATTTTACCAAGTCAACTAAAGATCCTTGATTAAACCTCACCCTACATAACCCCATTCTTTGTCCCATTGACCTTAGACCTTTGATCCCTGTTCAACCTACCTCAAGTGACTCCCTAAATCTGCTAACTACCATAACATTACCCTTAACCTTGTTGACTAGTCAAAGTAAGTAAAAAATACACTTAAACCTCTCTTAAATGGTCAACCCCTCTAAACTTTAAGTGTTCCTCTCCAAGGTTTTGGATCTCTTGCTCAACCAGCTGTTCATACCCTTTTCCTACCACCTCATCTCACTTTGACTAATTGACTGGTCAAAAAAAAAAAAATCAATGCAAGCTCAAACCTTTCCAAATGGTCAAAGGACTACTCTAACACCATTTATCCTTAGTTTAGGCTGCTGGAAGGAAGCTAATGAGAGGTCAAAGCTCTCCTAAAGGCTTTTAACCAAGCCAAGGGCCTGGTTTAGCCTTAAGAGGCAAGTGATCCCCTCCATAAGCAAATAACACCCAATGGGGATTGAGCCTTGGCCCAGCCTTTCCCTGCCACCCTAATTGTTTGGGGCATATGGCACGATGAGAAATTTTGTTGAAACTTAGCATTATAGAACTTCACAAACCTCATCATCCTCAACATGTGAAGCGACAAATTCATTGCCCACGGGAACTCGATATACTAAATTCACAAAAAATTTTGAAGCATCATACTTAGGGGCTTTGAGAATCCTTAACTTAAATTGCTCTAAGTTGATATTTTTGGCACTTTCATGGGACGATTCCTACCCCCATAATAAGTTGGGGCAAAATTGGCATCCACGTATAATTTGCCTCTATATATTAGAATGAACCTTGCAGCACATCTATTCATTACTAAAATGATATGTTTCATTACGTAAGATCGACAAATTCAACTCTGTATACTATATCATAATTACAATACTTACTATTTCTATGAGAAAAAATTTACAAATTAACAAAAAAATTATCTTAATACAATATAAAAGTTAACCTCTTAAAATTATATATAACTTGGTAATACAAAAAATTAACTTTAAATTAACACATTACATAAAAAATAACTTCAAACCAAATAAATAACAAAATCATCACCAAACAAAAAATAATAATAACTAATTGTTCAACCTTTCCAAAAAATTAGTTTTAACCAAATTTACTCTAATCAAATTAAATCTTCGACATTGCTTCCAACTTCACTTAAAAAAAAAAAAAAAACACAACATATTTCTCAAAATTCATTAAACGTACATATTCTTCCCTAACTACAACTCAAAAACGGTAAAAACATTCAACAAAAAATACCAAAATGTTTAGATCTACACTTCTCTCTTAAAATTTAACTGATCTAAGCAAAAGAAATGCTAACCATGAATTATCTAACATAAATTAGACTAAAAATTACAAGATCCCTTACCTCAAGACTCCAAACGACGGTAAGAAGCGAAGATCGACAGCATATGGCTCGAGGAAGGTAAGTTTTCCGACTCAAGAGGAAGACATCGAGAAGGAAAAGTCGTTTTCTTATCAAGGTCAAAGTTGCCCATTTAATAGACGACTTACAAAATTTTTCATTTTCATTCTTATTTTGTATCCGTATAACGGCAAATTGACTCAGCTATGCCAAGTCAACATAAGTCGCCATGATAACGGGTGACTTACCTAATTTTATATTTTTTATAATTCATGCTTATACACTTAATACAAACATTAAACGTGCTTAGTCTTAAAATTTTTCCTTTGGTCTGAGCAAAGTCACTGGCCGGATACACTCATAATAAGAAAACTTCCCTTAATTAATTGGTCGAAATAGTAGCACTCGTAATAAATTTCCTCTACAATATTACATATGTCATCCAATACTAAAAAGGAGAAACTTATAAGAAAAAAATTGCCCCTCTTAGTTTGATTTATGTACAAACAGCAGCATACAGACATCACCATGGCTTGGATAACATTTCTCGCTCCAATGGTAATGCCTTAAAAACTGTTGGATGTCCTCTGCCATCACAAGCACACATAACAGTACACCCAAAAGCCATAGATCATAAAATAATTTCAAACCCACCAGCGAAGGAGTGACACAGAAACAAATATCAACAGATTTGCTAGTGTTCCTCGGCGGTGAAATCAGGCTCTGAGGGTTTCTGCAACAGCATCACTGGCAGCCTATCCTGTAGCCGGGTCTTCCGCGTCCCATTTCGTCGCAAGGCCCGTAACGCATTAACAGCAAACCTGGAGGCATAAATTGTGGCTCCAAGGCTTGGTGAATTGCTGTTGCCTTTCACAAGTGCAGCCTGCAACCTGCCCTCCTCTTCACGGAGGGATTCCTCCAGCTTCTTGCGTGAATAGCGACGCCAAGCAGCCTGTATAAAACAAGCTGCCCAAGTTCTCCACTGCTGTGAATAAAACCTAAATGTGTGCCGGAGCTGCTTGCTGTGGAGTCTTCGGAATTGGGTTGCAACGAATTTCAGATCATCAGCTGACAGAGCAAAACCTTCGACTTCAGATAACGCCTTCACCGTCCTCGTTGAGATTGGAAGGCTGGAAGACGAATGTGGGTCGAGAGCCCAAGTGAGCAGCTCTTCGCCACAGAAGTCACCGCCTTTAAGATACTCAGAATTGAAGAAACCAGTCCTTCCCCCGTTTGTGGTCACACTCAGCAACTTCCCTCTCATGATGAAGAGCATTTCATCGACAGGATCTCCTTCACGAACAATGCAGCTTTCTTCAGTGTATAAAGCAGGTTTCAAGCGATCACACAAGGCATCCATTAGTTGATCATCCATCTTTTCAAACATTGGAACCTACAAAAGAATACGGAATGGAATGATATTTACTTGTAATAAACGTGTTCACATAAAATTATATCAAATAAAATGAAGGTGATGCAGTAAAAGTCAATTAGTTTAACCTAGAAAAAAAAAACAAATATTTACATGCCAAGCAAAAGAACTAGGCTACAAAGGATCGAACCAAATTTTAGATATTAAGTTCTTTGTGTATGATAAAAAGAATAATAATCTCATCCCCATGTTGAGTGATAAGGAAAAATAACTACTTAATCCTATTATTGGGATTTGTTTCCATACAAATAGGTTTGGTTGTAAGACCTTTTAGATATAAATGAAATATCAAGACACTATCAAACTTCTATGTTGAGAAGGTTTTGAAAGGTTGATTTTGTAATGGGTCGGCATCGGACATTATTATGAAACCACGATCCATCAGAGAGATGAAAATGAAAATGCTTGAGGAATAGAGTATTGAGTACAACCAATAGATTTGGGTCTATGAGAAAAAAATACAAAATTATATTTTTATTTTTTAAATTATAATTTTGACCAATTAAAAAATTATATTTAAAAATATTTCGCAAAATATTTAACATGTGTATATCGAACATTCGTGTCCAATTTATTTTAAATATATATATTTTTTCAATCAAACACATCTTCAGCATGTTTGACACATGTCGGAGGTGTGTTGTGTCTAATGTGTCGGATAATCTATATCGCTTTGAGGAGAAGTATTAGTGCATCATAGAAGTCTCATTTGCTTTTGCTTTTTCATAAAATTAATAATTAAACAATGACATTAAAAGGACAATGAGTCAGAATGTTACTTTTACTCATGATAATAATAATAAAATAATATGAAACTAATCAAATGACAAGATAAAAAGGAAACTCAAACATTAAAATTAAGTTCGTTAGAAATTACTTCATATAAAAATAAATAAAGAAATATAAATCTCAATTCAATAAATACGTCTTAAAATTTTATCCAAAAATCTTTGGGTGTCTTGCCTATGGTCACATCGGTATACTACATTGTGGGCTCCGAAAATTCGGCCCCGGCCCCCGCTCGCTTTTCTTATTCGGCGAGGGAGTTTTCCTTTCTTGCGTGGTCTGATGTATAGGGGTCAACATACATAGAGGTAAACTTGATCCTAGAGCTTTCAAATATATCTTTATTAGATATTCTTTCACTCAAAAAGGCTAGAAGTGTTACCATCCAACCATCAAAAAATCTCTTACTTCAAAAAATGTCACCTTTGATGAGAAGTAAACTTTTTTCAATCATACTCATCTTCCAGGATACAACTCTCATCTAGAAGATGTTTGATAAAACCTCAATATTTCATATTGACATTCCTACATCACAAACTCCAAAATATCGAAACAAGGTATCCGTTCAAGTCAATTAAAAAAGGAATAAGCGTAGCCAAAATCTCCAACAAGCTTGAAACTCGAAAGTGTTTTAAGCTAACCATTATCCACCCATCCCTACATATTCTCCTGTGAATCCCATCTCTAAAAACACAAATTTTCAAAAAAAAATTTCTCTAACCCATAAAGCATTTCTTATGAATAACTACTCTAATTCCCTTACAATACCCCAAAATCTATTTAAGATATTTGAAAATAAGAATTGGAATGATGCCATATAAGAATAGTTCGGAGATTGTCGATGTATCAAAAGAGAAGAAACAATAGGATGTGAATGAATTTTTTCTGCAAAATAAAGAGTAAAGAGAAACTTCGATTGATATAAAGTGAGACTAGTAGCCAAAGGATTATTAGTTCGATGAAATTGACATCGAAGAAACTTTTGCTCCTATCATAAAAAAGAATACATTATGCATCTTAATTTTTGTGGAGTCAATTGTGGATGGTTCACGAAAAAATATGATATAAATAATGCTTACCTATATGCGAATGTTTAAAAAGTATATATGGATCCACTGCCTCAATTTGATAGTTCTTTCACAAAGAATAAAAAATGCAAATTATGGAAAGGCTTTATATGACCTTAAACAATCTCTGAGAGTATATTTTGATATATTCAAAAAAGTCATGTATGAAGTTAGATACAAATAAAACCAAGGAAATTGTATCCTCTTTATAAAGCACTAATGGCAAAATCCCAATTCTCATCATACACGTTGACAACATAATTATCACAGGTGGTGATAATAGAGAAAACGAATCTCTTAGAAAAAACTTGTTGAAGAAATTAAGATCAAAGAGTTGGGCAAACTCAAACACTTCTTAGAGATAGACATTGCTCAATTAAAACAAGGAATATTCCTCTCTTAATAAAAATATAACTCGGATCTATTGAAAGAAACAATTATGACCAATTGCAAATTTGAAATCCCAACTAAACCAGATCAAAAATTGGACGCAAATAATGAAAACAAAGAAGTATACATGGACAAGTTATGCATATATGAGCCTTATCAATCAAGTTATGCATAGATCCAAAGAGTCTCACCTTCAAGCTGCTTATATAATCCTCAAATATCTTAAATGAAATTTTGATAAAAAACTATTTATTAAAAATAGGATACTTTATAAACTGAAGGGTATATATTAATATAGATTATGCTGAATCACCAATAGATAGAAAATCCCTGCCTGGATTTTGTGATAGCAAGAAACATGTTGAATATCTAATTGAACTTGAATTTAGATCCACTGCTATAGAATTGGCTAGCTTCTGTCAATTAAAATCATTTTAGAACTTTTACAAATCAAACGAGAAAAATCAATAAAGACATTGAAATAATAAATCCACCCTCAACATTACTCATAATCCAAAATAACATAATCGTACTAAGAATCTGGACGTGGATAGACATTTTATAAAAGAAAAATTAGAAAATGGGTTAATTTGAACTCCATATATGCTATCAAAAAATTAACTTGCAAATATTCTTACCAAAAGACTTTGCAACCCTATATTCAAAAAACATGATAAGTAAACTTGAAATTGTATAATAATATCATTCAATTTGAGGGAAAGTGTCGAATGATTGTGGGACCCACAAGTCAGCCATTATTGGCAGGAATCCTTGAACACATAGATTAGGGGTTCTATCAATTAGATTGATCCTCATATGGCACTTAGATTGCAATTCAAGCAACTCCTATTCCTTGTCTAGCCACCAGCCCATCTTGGAGATTTATTTCTTTTTTTGTAAATTGCTTTGAATTATTTCCATTATAAGACTTTTAAAAAAGTCTATATATACTTTCATATTTTGTATAGAATCAAGAAATAAAATTCAAAGTAGTTTTTTTTTTAATTTTCTACTTTGCTATAATTAGCATTCTTAAGGCTTATGATCAACATAGTAAATATCCAAAAATTGTTTCACATGATAAAATTGTCTTTTATTTTAACTTTATCAACTTTGTATTTGACTATACTTCTTCAAACATTTCTAGATAAAAATCAATGAAAACCAAAACAACATTGAACAAAGAACCATCAAAATAACCTAAATCATCGAAACCAAACTTTCATAGTAGGGCCACCAAGTTTAAAACCTTAAGCAATGACCTATTTTTTATCATAGTTATGTGCCAATGTTGTTATATAAAAGATTCTACTTCGTCACTATTTTCCATTGGTTAATTTAACACATGATTTAAAATTGCGCAATAAGAGGCGCGCCTTAGCGCAATTTTAAACTTTTACGCCTCAAAGCCTACGCAATGAGAGCTGGCATTGAGGCGTATGCCTCAAGTTCACTGAGGCGTGCCTCGCCTCATGTTTTAGATGCGTCCGCCTCTTAAAGTTAAAAGAAAAAATCTAACCACTCGGTACAACAAAGCTTGGTACCACTAGGTACATGCTCAGTAGTGCTAGGTGCATGCTCGGTACATGCTCGGTACCGCTCGGTACACGTAGGTCGAACCCCGCCAAGGGGCAGTGCCCCCTTGGACCCCCGGCTGCCCAGCATATTGTTGTATTCATAATCTTTAGTAATAGTTGTTAGTGTTAATCTGCTTCTTCATGAGTGCATGCTTTGCATAAGTTTTCTTAATGTAGAATAACTGAAGCATTATGTTTAGGGGTTTGATATATTGCACTAATAGTTGTTAGTGTTAGTCTGCTTCTTTATGAGTTGAATTATATTTCATATTGTCTTATTATTGGGATATTTTGATTTCGCTTCATATCTTGTGTCTTTTTATGTTTTATATTTTTTACTCAGTATAAAAAAAATTTATCATTTTATGTTTACGCAATCTTTTAATTTTGAGGCTTACGCCTCAAAATGCCTTGAGGCTTACGCCTCGCCTCACGAACGAAAAATGCCTCAATACCCGATTATGCAATTTTAAACATTGATTTAACAACACAACTTTTTTAATTAAGCAAGAAAATTATGATTCCTTACTCCTCACCATTTCTCATGCATTACCAACTTAGAAAATCTTAAAAGAGGAAGACCGAAGACTTTACTATTATATCATAAGCAAAAATGCAGAAATCTATATCATGATACTTAAAAGAACATAATTGAAAAAAGTATACCCTCATGAGCAGAGCCAAACAAAGGTGTCGCTTGATATCTCTTCTAAGATCCTTAGGAAGGTTTCGAAGGAGGCTCTCCTCATCAACGCCTCTTGTCTCTTGCCATCTGTACTGTTCATGCCGACGAATTCTATCCCTCAAGCTCTCTGGAAGTAAGCGATGAGACATCCATTGCTCTGAATCTCGCCTTTTTACTCTCATTTCTTCTACTCTTACAGTGGTGGACTGAAGATAAGTCTGTATATGTAAAAATATCAATCATGCCGCATCTACATTTGTAATGACAGATTCTTAGTAACTTCTAAAGCATGGAAACAAAGATGATGGAAAAGAAAATGTACAGAGCATCTATGTGATAGTGAAGAACAAGAAAAAACTACATTTGTATTACATATACATAGACATCATCACAGAATAGGGTAGGAATATGGAACTCTCTGGAATAAGGCAAAAGACCTGCACAGCAGTGGCGGACACCAACATAGGCCAAGCTGTCAGCACTGCTTATAACTAATCAGCCATTCAAAAAATTAGTACTCTTTAAAGTCTTAGCCAACTTTTTCAAAGATTGAGCACCAAGATAAATTATTGCCAAGTACATGTTTGTGATTAGGTTGTGCTTTGCACCCATATAAACTTTATTTTCTTTGTTTACTATAACCAAAACCAAACATTTAATTTTCTGGACTTCTAATTTGATTGGCATGATAATTTTTTCCCCTAAATGGTATAACTTTATTTGTAGCTTATAGCATTGCAAATTTGCAATATATAAACCATCTCAGAATTAGTTTAGAACAATAGTAATTAGAAAAAAGCCGAAAAGTGTTTCAATAATTTTTTTTGAATGGGCTATGCTTGGTAAAAATAGAAAAGGATTTATTTCAAGCAAATATGCTTTAGCCAAGGCTCTATGTACATATTCTACTGTCTTAAAACACTCTAGAAACTGAAACAAAAAAAGAACCCACGACTTGAATTCTAAAGCATGTGGATCGGTATACTGAAAAATCAAAACTGAAAATAGCTTGAAAATTGTTATCCAATCAAAAATTTCCCACATCAAATATAACAATGCAAGAGGGCATAAAGTATTAAGAGTGTGTACATACACACTGATACAAATTAGGGCCTAGAAAGAGGAGCGAATCTAAATACACTAGTGAGAGAGATGAAAGAAAAAACAGAGTGAAATCAATAACTTTCTTGCAATTGTTTAATATTCATGTGATTGATTGAGTTCTCTTATAAGCTTCTCTTATTTATAGGAGGATTTTCACATGTGATGAAATTATAAAAGAAAATTTACATGAGTAATTAAAATATGGCTCTTTAAAAAAGAAAAGCATTTTATGAAAAAACCCCTAATCAAAAACAGCACTTGAAAAGTGTTTTAAAATTAAATTAGTATGAATTTAAATGTTGCATTTACTTGTCAATAGGGGAGTTAAATAAAACTGGACATATCCATATGCATGCATCCAAATGTGCACCCACACTAACAGTCACAAGTCGAATACAATTTAAAACAGTAAAACATTAAAATAATTTGGTGGAGTGAGAGACTCGGGGCACACAGAGTGCTACAAATTACCTGCATATTACCAATTAGAAGTGAAAAAAGTACCAAGCCTGAGACAGATACAAAAACAGCATAGAGAACCTCCCATACATAAGTACTTGTGCTCAGGTTTTGTCCAAGAGAACTGCAAAAAGACAGTATGACCCAACATTAACTCATAAGTCACTTGTAAAAACAAGAATTTTTGCCACAACTAACAAGAATTTTTGCCACAACTAACAAAAATAATGAAAAAAGATCAGGGAATGTAAGTGTTGACTATGATATGAGAGCTTAAAAGAACATTCTTATTGAGTTCATATAGCTCATCGTATTGAAAATAATTTTTTTTTTTTACTTTTTTATGGACATGGATGTGCATTAATATTTTCATTGAACCCCAAGTTTCCTACTTCAAGAAACCATAGAAAGGGACGATCCATAATAATAAGTTCATGCATTAAGGCATGTGGTTTGCAACCCTTCCTTTGCTTGAGGAAGTTAATGTGATTATACATTACTCGAACTTAAATTTCCACAGTTCTTATTCACTAGAAATAGCCTTCTTTGCACATTTTCTTGCATATCCTACAACACTCGTCAATCAGGCAAATGAGAAAAGGTTTGTGACTTCTGAAGTATAACAATCCATGGGTATCACAGAACTTAAAACTTATTGTCCATTAATTTTAGAATACATCGATAATTTTTAATAGTAAAACACAAAGGTAAAAATGTGATGGCACTTGCTCATGTTTTGTTCATATACTAAATGTTCTAAAATAGTATTAAAACTCAGCTAATTTACTTAATGAATAAGCCCATGACATAGTCATTGAGCCAAACAAAAATTTTTCACAAACTTCAAGCTTTTTGATACCCGCTGTCCAGAGCACTTTGACTCAGCTGTAAGGTGTAGTGTCATTTATGAGTTATGAGATGAAACAGGGAGTTTGTACCATCTCTTTACATAAGGTCAGTTTGTGAAGAGAGTCCATTATTTAATATTAGTGAACTGAAAATCATACATGTTGCTAGGTTTTTGTTCATTCAAGCTAAGGTTACATCAATTCTCAACTTTTATTATCCACGTTTTGAACTAGCATGGTGATAGGAAACACTTGATGTTTTAAAGTAATTCTTACCAATTGGGAAAAACAACGAGAAAAGCTCTTCTGAACTCAACAAAAATAAGAAAAACAATAATTTTTATTGCAATAATAAAAAATACGGACCGAAAGTACAAAAATACAATTGATCCTCTATTCGAGAGGAGGATATTTCTCTCCCAAATCTCTAGAAGCCGCTAGAGCTCAAAGAAACTTAGAGATCTCAAATTTTAGCCAAATTAAGATGCCCTAACCCTAGGAAAACAAACTATTTAATGCATACAATCCAAAAGGAAATCTCTAAATAGTCCCTACATTCAAATTTCCCTCCTAACTCCCTCAAAAATCCTTCCTAAACAGCTCTATTGGCTGAAGTGGTTTGGTCGGCATGTACAAGGAGGCGGAACTCTTCCACCTCTGTCCACTAGTCCTGTGTGGACCAATTGGACCGGTCTAACAATACTCCCCTTCCAAAATGTCACATTGTCCTCAAGGTGGAACAAAGAAAACTGCTGCTAAAGAATTTAATCAATAACACTGAACTAAAAAATGGACTGATACTTGGTTGAATGATCTCTGCTTCCAGCATCTCCTTAATCAATCTTTCGATCTCATCCTTCAGGATTTGAGGATGACGATATTGATGAATATTGAGAGGCAAAACTACTTCCTTCCAGATGATAGCATGCTCGTGTTCCCGCGGAGGATGCAACCCCTGAGGCGGCTGAAAACCTAATTGAGCTGTTGAATCAATAGTTGTACTTAAAGAGGAATGTCCCCGCCCCTCCTCCAATCTGATCCCCTCCAGCCTATGTAGTTCCATCAGATAAACTTCCCCCACCTCCTGTATACTTCTCACATAGGTTTTAAGTGATATCATGGCTTTGGTGAGCTTGCATCTCCCATGATCACTACCCTTCTCCTTTTCACCATCAGCTCCATTGTCAATGCTCCCCAGTTGACCTTGGTGTCCCTAAGGTTTGCAACCATTTCATCCCCAAGATGATATCAATGATCCCTAACTCCAACGGGAGAAAATCCTCCCGCACCTAAACCCCTTGTATGGTCAACACTACTCCCCTACATATCCCCTGACCCGTATCCATCTTTCATATACCCATCATCACTCCATAACACCCTGTATTCACAAATGTCACCTCCAATTGGTCCACGACCTGGTTGGAGATGAAATTATGGGTAGCCCCACTGTCAATCAACACAATCACCTCCCTGTCTGTCATTTCCCCCTTCACCTTCATGGTATGATTCGGAGTGAATCCCACCATTTAATTCAGGGAGACCTCCATCACGTCTAGATGCAGCTTGTCCTCCATATCTCTCTCTCCTATACTCTCACTCCCCTCCTCAATTTCCTCGAAATCACATATGGTGAGAACCTGAAGATTTCAATCCCTACATTTGTGCCTGGAATATACTTCTCATCACATCTGAAGTATAGTACATTTGCCCTCTTCTCCAGTATCTCCCTCTCCGTCAATCTTTTGAAGTTCCCCCCACTTCCTCCTACTAAATTCTCCCTGGGAGTCTCATTAATGTTTCCTGATGCAGGCCCCGTGGTGCTAGAATGGTGGTTGTCATCCTATAAGAGCTGTCTAAACTGCTGCCTCTGGCTCCCCTCTCCTAGTACTTCTGACCCTCCACTAGTTGTGCTAGCTCCATAGCCTCCCACAAGTCATGAGGCTTTATGACCCTCACTGTTGCTCGAATCTCTGAATTGAGCCCCTTCATAAAATTTCCCTCTAGAATAGTCTTTGATAGTCTATTAATCGGCTTGCAAGGTACTCAAATTTCTCCCAATAATTTGTCATTGAACCTTCCTACACTAGTGCAAAGAACTGCTCATAGAAGTCTCCTCCCCTGACGGTTCGGAAATGTTCCAATAAGTATTTCTTGAACTCCCTCCAACTCCGTATGGGCCTCATCAGATCTCTCCAATGTTACCAAGACAACGCCTTTTCTTCCAAACATAAGCCAGCGGCCATCAATTTTTCCTCCTCTGTCAACCCATTGACGGTGAAATATCTCTCCAACTTATAGATCCACCCATGTGCATCCTCCACTTCAAAATGGGCATCTTCAACTTAGGCACCTTCGGATCTCCCCTTTTCCCCAGATTCCCACATAATTTCTCTTTTCACAAGTGTTTGATCCTCCCCAAGTCTCCCGATCTTCCCTTACACACTCATCTTCGAACCCCTCTTCACTTTCTCCCCTCCTTTCTCCAAAATCAGCACCCCTCTGACCATAAGTTCCCTCTTTTCTCTCCCAACCAGCACCCCTTGGTTCATGCCCCCCATATCCACGGCTCTCCAAACCTTCCCCCTTTCTCCTCCATGATCTCTACATCATTTTCCCTGCTACAAAATTAAGAATTCATAGTTCTTCCCACCTGTCCCTTTGTCTCCGAAGCTTCCATTTGAATTTGATTTTCCAATAGCTTCGTCACCATCGCATGAAGATCAAAAACTTTGTCATCCATGAATGAAACCTTGTCTTCTACGGATGAAATTCGATCTTCCACCATCACTTTTATTTGGCTCATCTCCCCTTCAAGGCGTTCCTCCAACGCATCTATCTTCTTGGCCTCCATCAATACCTGGAATTTTTATAGGTTCAAAAAATCTGTATATTAATAAAAAAGAGCAACAAATACCTTCCACATGTCAAAAACAACTGTTGATTTCCTAGAAAATGGCCCACAAACAATCCCAAAATCTACTCTGATACCAATTTGATAGGAAAGACTTGATGTTTTAAAGTAATTGCTATCGATTTCGGAAACAAAACAGCAAGAAAAACTCTTCTAAATTCAACGAAAACCTGAAAAAGAATAGTTTTTATTGCAATAATCAAAAATACGAACGAAAAATACCACAATACAATTGATCCTCTATTCGAGAGGAGGATCTTTCTCTCCCAAATCTCTAGATGCCACTAGAGCCCAAAGAAACTAAGAGATCTCAAATTTCAGCCAAATTCAAGATGCCCTAATCCTAGGAAAAATAAACTATTTAATGCATACAATCCAAAAGGAAATCTCTAAAGTCCCTACATTCAAATTTCCCTCCTAACTCCCTCAAAAATCCTTCCTAAACTGCTCTATTGGCTGAAGCGGTTTGGTCGGCATATACAAGGAGGCGGAACTCTTTCGCCTCTGTCCACTGGTCCCATGTGGACCGGCTAGACCGGTACAATGGACCGTTCTAATACATGGACAATATTCCTAGAGCCCTGTAAAATCATCACATATAAGAGAAATTATCAAATAAAGAATAAAAAAAGATTCCATTAATGCACACCTGAGATTCTGCAGCCCCCACCAAAAGCAGTAGAAGAACTTCTGTGGAAAATTTCTAGTCTGAACAATATTTTTAAGGGCTGATTGGTAGATTCCAAAGTCAAAGACAGAACTGTTAGGATTTTGTATGGGGCATGCATCAACTACAAAGCCATTGTCTTGGCCGTTCTCTTTTCCACAGTACCAGGATGTAATGTTGCAATTATTTATTGAACAAGCATGTTTCCAGCATGCATCTTCTCGTTGAACTGAAAGCAAGTACCAGAATGCCCCAAGAACCTGAAAGATTTTATTGAGTACACAGGCCTCCATCAGGAATCATGTAAGTTTATTCTTTCAGAACTTCCTTTCAGAATATTATAAGACAACACAAACGAGAAAAATGAACTCACGTGACTTGCAAGCATGTAAAGCAGGAGGTTGAAGGCAGCCCCAGCCCAAGCTGTTTCAGTGATTATTCCAGCTGATCTAGTCACTTCCATATACAAGGGTATGATCCTTATAAGTCTAGGGACATACTGGAATAAGATAATAAGCATCAATAGGTCTTTCGCATCCAATGGAGATGACTCTTTCAATCTTGGCACTATGATCAGTACGACTACCTGAATGTTAGATAAAAGAAATGCATTGTCATAATGCTTGCCAAGAAAGATGAACCATCGTATCTTACAATGACAACATGAACAGGAAACACGTATAGAAAATATATTAAGTACTAACCATAGCGGAAATAGATTGCACATCCAATATCAACAGAAGCCTTATCTACGGTAGTCTTTCAGCAATAATGGACCGCAAATAAAAAATAGGATGCATAAATATTCAATAACCAAGCATGTTCACACACATCTCAACAAGGAAAAACAAAGAAAAAAAAGGGAGAAATCTACTTCAGCGTAATGATGTTATGTGCTAGAAATATGAAGCAAGCTACATTAAGTTGAAACTTACTTCAAATGCACAATTAGAAAAGCGAGATTCAGGATGTTCCATTGAATTTCCATAAGAGTTGGGTTTCATATTGAATAGTCCTTCAAATTTATATTGACCGTCTATCCCAACTTATAGGGCCTAAAACTATTGGCCATTAAACCATTTCTATGGAACGGCATTACTCAACCACCAAATCCTGGCCAATTTGTTCTTACTCTTACCATTCTGTTATGGTCTCAATAGTAACCAAGTTTCAGAGAAATAGAGTTGCATCCAAAGTTGTTTCATTTTTATTAACCATGGACTACAGCCACTCAGGATGAACCACTAACTTTCAGCTCCAAAGATCTTCTTAATGATATTCGTACATGTAATGTAAAGATAGTGATGATCATAATAAAAGGGAAAACCATTCCATTGTATCACACGCTTCAAATGAGTGTGCTTCTCGGTTTAATTTAATCAATAAATTTTTTGAAGATAATATAAAACATTGAAACAGTTTTTTAATATAATACATGAATCCTTTTTTCTCTACTGTCCTATCAAATTCTCATTTAAATCTAATAAAAAAAAGCGATTTCTAATACTTTCTAATCAAATCTTTTTAGATCTACCTCTACCTTTCTTAACATAGAAAAATGAGGACAGATCATAAATCACAAATAAATTAAAATAATACTTTCTTTAAATGTAAATGAGCAATACTAGAATCATAACCCGACTAATAATGAAATAATTGAAATAATATGAGAAATTGAGCAAGGATTCAGAATCATAAAAAATCAGCAAGTAAAAGAACTTGCGTTTTTTAAATTGGGTTTCAAATTTATCAAATTATTACCAACATCACGGCCACCAATAAGCAACAACAAATTATGCAGATGAAATATAAAATATCAAAATAAGAAAAAAAATTATACTTCACACTGGTACAAAGAAATGATTTATCTCAGAATTAGGCACTCACACTAGTGTCGCATTTGAAAGAATCACGCATTAAAATTGTTCTTATGAGGTTAAAACTTAAACAGAGAATTTTTATTCAAGCCATAAGTTCCCAATTACACGACTCAGAATAACTATTTAGAAACTCATTTACTTTAAGCCGTTAGATATGACTGACATAAGATTCGACAGTCTAAAATTAAATAAATATCTCAGAATATAATAACCAAAGAACTTTTTTGTAATTTCAAATGAAATCTCATCCCATTTGCAGGCCATAATTTCACATAAAACTACATTGCTTTTTTTTTTTTAAGATTCTCTTTATTTTTACTATCTAGAACTATAAGATTGTTTTTTTTTTTTAATTCTTATTTTTACTGTCTATTACTTTGACATTGTCGACACCATTAATACCTCAGACACATAAAAATACATTGTTTTTTTTAAGCTTCTCTTTATTTTTACTATCTAGAAACTATAAGATTGTTTTTTTTTTTTTTAAATTCTTATTTTTAATGTCGATTACTCTGACATTGTCGACACCATTAATAACTTAGACTTAGACTTTTTATCCACCATTGATGCCTTGTTATCATTTCCATCACTATTGTGAATGCTTTCGTAGTCGAAACCAAATGAGGAAAAACATACCCCACTCTTTCTCAACTTTCTTCTTTATTGAACAAACCCGCATACCACATCACTCACCACCTTCTTTGCAGGACAAAGGTTACACTAGTATGCCAACATAGCTGAGCTCAACATGTAGCCAGTCGAGCTCAAGTTCAAGAGTAGAGGAAGATAACTAAGTCAAGCTTAAATTAGCTGTGGCTAAAGCTCAACTCAATTACACCCCTACCTAAGGCTAACCGTTTCAGTAATTTCAAGTGCAGAATACAATGTAGACCATCTTCCATAAAAATGTAGGCCCAAAGCAATATAAATGTACATCAGCTCAAAAAACTCAATTAGAAAATATTTGATGTGGGTGAAAGAAAAAAAATCACAGAATAAACTTCTTAGGCTTAAGTGAGAAGAAACATTTATCTTTTCCCTGCAAGAAACCACTAATGTTACACATCAATCAATCACTTTGTAACAAGATGACCACATTTAACAAGGCTATCCATTATGATAATACATGCAACATGAAAAGGGCTTCATACCTGTGGAAGAGGAAGGACAGCAAGTATATCGATGAGGAAGTATGAAGACAAATATCTTTTTGCTATTGCTGATGAATCTTCAACCAAAACACCCCTTCCAAAAACTCGTGATGAAGGAGCAATGAAACCAGTTCTAAATTGGAAAATAATATGGAGTACATAAAAGATATCCGTGAAAGACCGCAAGGTACTTGCAGTGGTTTCTAACTTTTTATCCAGATAAAGGCAATTATTATTATCATTAATTATTGGGATATAAAAGAATAGGGGATCCACTGATACTGCAATCACACAAGAAAGAACAAAAATTTTGTTCCACCTTTGAAGAAAAGTTCCTTGAGGATCAAGTACTTTTTTCCTAGACTGTGGTTCTTCTAGAGCTGAATCTTTCATAGACTTGTCAAAAGAAGTACTTCTAATTGTTTCCTGTATAAACTGAACTAATTTGTAAAAGATTTTCACTATCCAACTGAATCTTTTTCCTTTTCCACACGAGGATATCCTCCCTGTGATCAAGGCTCTCTCAGAATTCAAGTCCTGAAACCTGCACAAGTTGGAAAGGTGCAAGTCCGTTACACGCATTAGAATGAAAAAATAAGTTAGAAACTCAGGTAAAATGATACACTGCTCTGAAAACTACTCTGATTCAAAGGCATCATACTTGCATCCAAAATTGTTTCAAAGAGAGGATAGTTTTAAACAAAATTTACTTTGCTTGCGAAGGCAGAGGATAAAACAATATGGAGTTGCAATCAGAAACAATATTCCATTAGATAAAGGAAGAAACTATACATAAAATGGAAAATTAACAAAATTTCTACATTTCCATATGCTTCAACAAAAAAACTAGATGAATAAATGACCACTATTAAGTAAAATAGAATCCAAGTGAACAATGTTTTCAGTCATATTAGCTGTTTAAGATCCACATAGATAGTCACATGTACTTCAATACTTTTGGAAGTAAACAGTTAAGCTTCTTTACACATGCATGCTTAGAGGACACTAAGTAGGGAATGATTATTTGAAGTCGAATTCCAATGAAAAGATGAACAGTCTTATCAGTTTCATAATTAGCTTACCTCTCAAAGTAAGCCAATTGTTTAATTTTAATAAAATTTTCTCCTACCCTTGATCCGGGAGGATCACACTTTAGAAGATCTCCAATGCATCTTCCACTCAAATATGAGCCAAAAAACACAAGGAATCGTGAATGACTAGCACAGTTCAATCTAAACACAAGTTCTGATGAATCATTGAAGACTTCTACGTAAATATATTGATGTAGAACTAAATGATTTTAAATGGATGGAATATTGATTAGCATGATTTCTTGAATTAAATAAGTATGATTAAAATTGTTAGCAATCAAAACGACAATAGAAAACAAGAGAGAGGTGCCTTCGTTTAGGCTAAGCCACTTGCCAAGCACTTGGAAAATCAAAACAAGTTAGAAATTCAATAACATGCAAAGTAAATAGCTTACAACAAAATCTCTAATCTAACAATTAGATTAGAAGCATAGAAAGTGCACTCAATCCTACGTTTACTAAGCTTTGGCAACGGTGAAACAAAATCCTACGTTTACTAAGCTTAGGCATAAGGAGAAACTCGGCTCCTTGTGATTCGCCATCACCTATAAGATTAGGGGATTAAAAAGGTAATTGAAGAGGGGAAGAAGTTCACCTTAGTTAAAATCCGAAAACAAGTAGTCGAGATGTTGAAAAAGTTCGTCGTAATTTTCTTGAAGGTTCAACTTAGAGAGAAAGTAATTTCTCTAGTGTTGAAGTGTTGAGCACGCTAGACGGTACTTCCCTTGAAGGCTCCTATTGAGAGGGAGGAGCTTATCTCGCAAACCCTCAAGGAAGGAGATGGATTAAGTGGCCGGCCATGAGGGAAAAGGGTTTGGGAAATTGAGTTCAGATTTTGGGAGGTTTAGGTGCCAATCAATCCTTTAATAAATCCTTAAGCTTGGAATTAATTAAAAGGGGATGGAGAGAGGTAGGGGCGGCGGCATGAGTGGGAGCTAGGGTGGGTGATTTGTTTCCAAATCTCAATGCTTGCTTTAGGAAAGAAAATAAGGTGTGGGGATTATGAGATATCGGCCAAGGGCGGGAAGAGGCTATTTGAATTAATTCCCTAAGTGGAGAGTGGGATTTAGGAAACAAATCCCTTGGGATTTAATAGGGGGGCCAGCGGCTTAGGGGCTAGGGGAGGAAATTTATGGAGCCTTTAATGCTTCCTTATATTGGGAAATTAAATTAGGGAAGAAAGATATCATCCTAATTTAATTTAAATTCAAATAAGCAAGCATTCAGAAACTTTCCTGAAATAAATCTCTTAATTTAGGAAAGAATTCAAACTCAAATAATTTCAAATTTGAATTTAAAATCTTCCCAACTAAGGAATAATTGTTTAAGGAAAGTGTTTAAGAGGAATTGATGTGTGGAAGGGTGATAGGGGGAGGACGGTAGAATAAGGACGGCGGCTAAGGGGAGATGGGGAAATCCGGCGGGTGGAGGGAGGGGATTTTATGAAGGCCGGCAACTTGGGGAAGGTGGGGTTAGGTGGTCGAAATTTATGGAGCCTTTAATGCTTCCTTATATTGGGAAATTAAATTAGGGAAGAAAGATATCATCCTAATTTAATTTAAATTCTTTCCTAAATTAAGAGATTTATTTCAGGAAAGTTTCTGAATGCTTGCTTATTTGAATTTAAATTAAATTAGGATGATATCTTTCTTCCCTAATTTAATTTCCCAATATAAGGGAAGGTAAAATCACGAACCCGACCGTCTCCAAGTTTGGTGGGTGATACGAGTTCCCTCTCATAGGGATTCACCACTCAAGCACTCTCAAGATCTAACAAGAACTCAAGCAAGGGGAAAGCTTTTTCTAATCATTCAATCATTAATTTTCAAAGAGAAACATAGGGGCTATAAATAGTTTCATACATAAGACTCAAAATAAGAAAGACGACAATGCCCTTAGGGCTTACATATGACTTCCCTTAAGCAATGGGTAAAACGGGAAAAACAAAATACAACATAAATAACAAATAACAAAATAAAACAAATACATGAAATAACTCAAAATACATCGACGTGATTGTGGCCGTACATCAACGGCCACGCCTCTGATATACGATTCATGCTCTAATGTCCCCATATATATATATATATATATATAGACAAACGCACACATACCAAAAAACCCATAAGCTTAGCCCCAATAGAAATACATGTATAAAAATTACTAATTGAATTTTCCTGAAAATTTGGCAGTTAATAACTGAAATTTAGGTAATTTAGTTAAATATTTTTATGTAATTTTAATTTGGATAGTTCCACAAAATATGCCTTTAAATTAGGTTTGGTAACTTGATTTTAAGGAAAATGAGTTGTTTTAAATTTTAATGCATCCTTATGCATTCTAGATACGTTCAAATCTAAACTCTATAATCCTTGCCCTACTACATTTAGAAAAATTAGGATACTGCTTTGAAATTCAGTTAGCTTTGAATCTAATAAAATCTGCAAATTCAATACTTCCCTTGAATTTATCTAGCAACCAGCTATCTATTCCCTTTCCACTATCTATCAAAAGCAACAAAAGTTCAGATTCCTGCACAGGACCAGAGATCGCAGCCCTCCCAAACTCATCTGCTGCATCCTTTGTAATTTCTTCTCCAGTGGCAGGAACAGCACCTGAACTGGCACCTATCATCCACTGGTCTTCAGGTTACCTTCAGATTATGACTCTGTCTACACTAAAAAGTCATTGCTTCCTTCCTATTCCTGACGCAGGAGTGAATCCAAAGAAGATAATTGGGATTCTTGCTACTGTCCTTTTCACCAAAAACAATAAATACAACGAGATTGCTCACTGTTTTGGGAAAAAACGGTAAGGAACCAAAGGTAATTGCAAAGCGGAATCAAACAGTAGAAGAATTCAATGGAAAAGCAAACAGTATATTTTTCTATCTGAACATTCGCTTGAGTTTGTAAATGCTCTTTCAATCTCATTCAATATTTTAGTATTATATGTCCAAATTGGTTATTTTTCCTCATAATGGTGTGATTCCTAATTTGTTAATTTTGCTCTTTTTCTCCTAAGTCCTATAAAACTCACTTGGTAGGATTACCTGAAGGGATTGTGGGAAACTTCATCAGATTTAATTTGCCTTAGGTAGTTAGGCTGGAAATCTATCCCGCAGTCTCGATCAGTGATAGGCGAGTGAAACTCTTAAACACTATAACACCAAGAAAAAACTATCCATATCCAATTGGAAGTACTTGGATATCAATCCTATCCAAGAAGTATTACAGGTCAGATCTAGCATTCTAATAGACATATTCATTAAAATTTTAGTTCGCCTGTTATTTATATGGTAATGCTTTGATTATAACAACACTCATATCTTCTTTCAAGTACTATAATTGCTTATATTATACTTTTTGAAATTCAGTTATAAAGAATTTTGAATGTAGGTATATGTACAACAAGAAGCATAATGAGGAAAACTCTCCAAATGTGATTATTGACTAAAAAATAATTGAATTTTATAAACAATATTTATGTGGAGGTTAAATAAGATTTCTGAGAGGTTCCTTTCTGCAACAACTAATTAGACAGGATATAAATTCAATATGCTCTTAATTTGATAGAATTGCTACGGCATTAACTTCTCTCAGCATGCCACTTTACTTCCTTTATAGATTTCTTATTTTTCACTGTTTTCTTCTACTGAGAAGGTAGCAAGTGTAGCTTATGGGAAGATTGGAACAATACGGGGAACATGGTGCCCTAACAATGAAACAAAAACTGCTGACATATGCTACTCATATCTTTCCTAATTTACTGATACGGCAGCAGGAGTGGCAACAGGCTGGGCCAACCCAGCAAGCCATTCCAGCAAGAGGAGGCAGACCGGGCGGAGCCTGGAAAAACCAGGGAGGGTTTGGCCCCCGCTTTTGGGACCCAACAAAGCTATATGATTCCATATGTACGGATAAGGAATGAGAAAGAAATTAATCGCCGCTTAATTCCAATTTGAATTCAAAATAAGAGAGGGAATTAAGGCAACAAAGCTATTTTGTGGGGAAATAAGAAGAGCTTTTTTTTTTTTTTTGTAAAATGAAAATAAGAAGAGCTTATTTAGAGCGAGTTATTTTGTATTAGGTTTATGTTTTGATTAGTGTTTTGTTATAGTTCTTTTTGTGAGGGCTTCCTAGTAGCATCTAGGTTATTTTGGAGAGTCAATCTACCTCTCTAAACATAGATCACTTGTATCTTGTTTTTGCATTGAAGTGATAATTCAAAATCACCCATCATTTGGGGTATTCCTGCAATTTTCTATTCTTTCTTTCGTTGTTTTCACTTTCAAGGCATATCAAATTGGTATCATAGCGAGGTAAATGATAGCAAAGAAGATGGATGCATGGGAAGGCAAGATGGAACAACTCAAGGCCAGAATGGAGGAAAACTATTCCGACATGGAAGACTCTCGTCTATAAAGAACCGCTTTGAAAACTTGGATAGCATAATGAAGAAGATGATCGAGATGCAGTCGAAAGCCTCACTTGTGATTCCTATGGTTGAACCAAAGGGAAAGGAAATTCAGGAGGGTGATGATTAAGTGGAGAGTGTTTTCCCTCAAAACCCCCATGGGGGCACCGATAGGGGGTGGATCCAGGTATTCCGAAGGAAGGGAAGCAAGAAGGGGGGACACCGAACTCTTTGGGAGACCACCTGTGAATAGTGAGATGTGAACTGGAGGAGGTATTGGCTGGGCAGAGACATGGAGTCCAAATCATCCATGGGAGAAAGGGAAAGAACCACACCATTATTATACAGGAGGAACTAAGAGAGGGAGAAGCCATTGGGGCATGGATACGAGATCAAGCAAGTTAAATATGCCAATTTTTGAAGGGGAAGATGATAAGGGTTGAGAGGGAGAACCCAGTTGGTGTCATTTCAGAGGGAGGCACCAAAAGAAAAGAGCATTGGAGCTCGTCCTGGAGGCAATTTCAAGCACCTTATAGAACAAGAGCTGTAGGATAGGCGGGCAAAAGGGCTATGCTTCAGGTGTGATGAGAGATTTGCACCAGGATATAAGTGCAAGAATCGAGCGCTTTAGGTCTTGATGTTCTGTGAGGGGAAAGATGAGACCAGGGATGAGCAGGAGGAGATTGTAGGAAAAACAAAGTCGTTACACCTACACTTGGCAGAGGTGTCCTTGAACTCTATGGTGGGATTTACCCCAAATCACACCATGAAGGTGAGAGGAAAAATTGAGGATACACATAACTTTATCTTGAATCGGGTAGTGGACCAATTGAGGTTGAAGTTGGTGAAGATGAAAGGATGTGGGGTTATGATGGGTACGTGTAAGATATAGAGGAGTTGGGGATTATGTGAAGGGGTGGTGATGACCTTGCAGGATATTCAGGTAATGGAAGACTTCCTTTCGCTGAACTTAGGAAGTATGGATGTGATTATGGGAATGACATGACTACAGACCATGGGGGAAATGATGATGTATTGGAAGTTTTTGACCATGGAGGTCCAAATAGAAGGGAAGAAGGTAGTGTTTCAAGAGGATGCTAGCTTATGAAAAATCCATACTCAGGACAATCCAGGGTGCAGGCCTGGGGTATTTGGTGGAGTTACATAGCATAGAAGGGGTCCAGAAACAAGAGGCAAGGGAAATCCCAGTAGGGGTCCAGCATATTCTGCAGCAGCATTAGGATTTGTTCTGATAATCGATCGGATTACCACCACCACGAGAGCAGGATCACCCCATCAACCTAAAAGAAGGAACCTCTCCTATAAGTGTCAGACCAAATCGTTATCCCCAGATTCAGAAAGATGAAATAGAAAGGCTAATCAAGGAGATGATGGAAGCATTAGGCCAAATGTTAACCCTTTCTCTAGTCCACTTATGTTGGTGACGAAGGACTGCAGTTGGAGCTTCTGTGTGGATTACAGGACTCTAAATAAGAAAATTGTGCTAGATAAATTTCCCATCCCAGTGATTGATAAACTCTTGGATAAGTCATTTGGGACTGTGATCTTCTCCAAGATTGATTTGAAGTCTAGGTATCATCAAATAAGGATGAAGGTTGTTGATGTGCATAAGACGGCCTTTAGAACACATGATAATGTAGGCAAGGGAGGGGGTCTAAGCTTCTTAGGCTCTTTGGTCTTTGGGCTACTTGTTACCTCTCTGGTTGGGCCTTAGCTGCTCTCAAGTTGGGCTTTGGGTGGTTTGGTTTTGAGAATAGTTTAAAATTGAGGCGCGCCTTTGCGCAATTCAGCCCCCAAACGCCTCATTGCCTAAGTAATTTTGGGTTCATGTGAGGCTTACGCCTCACAGGCTAAGAGGCGCGCCTCTAAGGAGCTATTGCGCAATTATATGTGAGGCGCACATCTCTTAAAATCGGGTCCCAACTACTTAAAATTAGGTATTTCTTCTATTCTTCCATTCGGTTCTAACTGAACCGAACGAAATTCTCCCGCAAGCCCTCTTCCGTTTGCGAACCTTCCACTCGGCTCCGCTCAGGTTGGCTTTCTGCCGCCTCTCCTGCCAGCGCCACTTCACGCCAGTGAGCAAGAAGGGTCCAGCTGCCCTCTACAAGCACTCTATTATTGGTTTTAGGTATTTTTTATAAGTTCAAAGAAAGTTTTTTCAAGTTATAGAAAATCTAAGGTTTTCTATTTTTTGAGATTTTTTGTATGTTTTTGCATTTGTGCATTAGGAAACGTGGTTAGGGACAAAGAAAAGACAAATACGTCATTGCGGCGTGACCCTTCTTGGAAATACAGTGTACAAGTTGATGTACGAGGTGGAGAGAAGACGTATGTGTATTTAAAATGGAATTTTTGTGATATAGTGTTAAAGGGAAGAGTAACTCGCATGAAGGAACACTTATCCGGCTCACACAAGAATGTAGCACCTTGTGCGAATGTTCCGAATAACGTGAAAGAGGAAATTACAGCTTCTATGAAAAAGAGTACGACGGCCAAACACTTATTCGGCCAAATATTTACATATAGTTAAGTGCAAACAAAGAGAAGAAATCGACTTTCAACACTCAGAATAAACTCCCTTGTGTATATTATGCACAACAAGAAGTTGAGAGAAAGGAGGTTGCGGAACAAGGGGTTGAAGGATGATGAGAACCCTTTGGTGTGTGATGATGTGGCATCTGATAATGAGTGGTTCATAGATGATAAGACAAATTTGTCATTAGCAGACTTGCAACTAGAGGATCTAAGTGTGAACGTCTTGAGGGGCGAAGCAGAACAAGTGGGCACATCTACTAATACCACACCACACACATCCACTAGCTCTGCAGCACAACAACCAAATAAAGGTATTCCACAACTTCTTATATGCTATTATATTATATTTATATCAAGTGGACAAGTAACATGATAATGATCATTCTTATTGAATAGGGAAGAGAAAAGTGAGTCACATTAAAGATGATGAAGATATGACATAAATACAATTGGAGAAAAAGATTCCCTTGAAGACTCATTTAGTGATGGGACATGATTGGATTATATATGTTCTTTTTTATTTGTACTTTGGGAGTTTTGATAGATTAATATTTTGTGGTTCTATACTTTGGAACAAGATTTTATTGCATCTATTTTCTTACTTTCCACTAATTTTACTTGTCATTTAGATGTCTTTATTGTATGATATAATCTTATTATTATTTACTTGCTAAAACCCTTAAATTCTCATTTACACAATTTTTCGTCTGTGAGACTTACGCCTCACACCGCGAAAAATGCCTCGAGGCTTATTTACGCAATTTTAAACCTTGGTTTTGAGCTAATAATTTGGGATCTACTTGGTGCTAACTCATTAATGCTTGAGCTGATGTTTAGCTCATTATTTTTTGAAATTATAGCACTTGGTAGCTCAATATTATGGAGTTTGGAACATTGCATCTTTCCCTTCTTTGTGTCCCTTCGGTTTGCTCCCTAGCTGCTTTCCCGTGGCTTCCTCTACCCGGTTCCTGTGCAGCCCCTTCGGTTTGCTCCCTGGCTGCTTTCGTGTGGCTTCATCTACCCGATTTATGTGCTGCCTTTTCGGATTGCTCCCTGGCTGCTTTCCCATGGCTTCCTCTACCTGGTTCTCTATGCTGTTTTTTTCAGGTGCTGTTATGGGATTATTTCAGGCCCTTTTTTATTGATTTTATGGGAGGTTTTGGGAGACTGTTTGGCTACCTTTTCTTCTATATATATTAGATGTTTGTGGCTGTTTTGGAGTTTTTTAGAGAGTATTATGATGATAATTTTTGCATAAAACCTGTGGGTTTCTTTGGAATAGCTTGCGAGCTATGTCCTCCGCCTCTTCTCCTCTCTATAGCTTACGAGCTGTACTTCGTCTTGGCTTCTAATCTCATTCTTGTTCCCGCAAGTACCACCCCATCAATACCTTTCTTCTCAACCAAGAAGTGCAACTTTAGGAGCTTTATTTTAAAAGTTTGTAAGCATCGTTTGTAAGCATCATTTGTTGTAAGAGTCATTTTTTATTTATAAAGTTTATTTTTGTCGTATTTTGTCTAGTTTTTGAGAAATTTTGTGTCATTTCTATTTCCTACGAAGCTTTTGTTTTTGCTTGCAAAAATTTGGGGTTTTTCCAAATTTTTGCTTACATCAATTCAGTATCAGAGCTTAGGTTTTGTCTTCCTAAGTCTCTTTTCGTGTTTTTTTTAAGAGTTAAAAAAATGAAAAATCACAAAAAGATTGAATCAGTCGTGAAAGAAAGTAATCTAGAAGCTTCTAAAGTCCAAATACCAATGGATAGATGAGTTCCATCAGAAGGTGATTCAACAGATCCCCTACAGAATGAATTATACAAGCTACAGATGAGAATGCATATGTGTATGAACTATGAAGCAATATTTGAAGAAAAACAAAATTCTACAAGATCAATTCAAAAAAGAACGAGAAGAAATTTTGAAAAGGTATGAAGCAAAAATTCAAGAGATTGATGCACCTCCTTCGCCTTGTCGGAAGAAACCTAAAACAACCACATCGGGAGATGAGATTTTTCGACCGGAGGATAATTGATGTAGGCAAGGGAGGGGGTCTAAGCTTTTTGGGCTCTTTGGTCTTTGGGTTGCTTGTTACCTCTCTGGTTGGGCCTTGGATGCACTCAAGTTGGGTTTTGGCTGCTTTGGTTTTGAGCTAATAATTTGTGATCTACTTGGTGCTAGCTCATTAATGCTTGAGCTGATGTTTGACACATTATTTTGTGGAATTATTGCACTTGGTAGCTCATTATTGTGGAGTTTGGAACCTTGCTTCTTGCCCTTCTTTGTGTCCTTCAGTTTGTTCCCAGGTTGCTTTCTCTTGGCTTCCTCTACCCGGTTCCTGTGCAGCCCCTTCGGTTTGCTCCTTGGCTGCTTTCCCATGGCTTCCTCTACCCGGTTCCTGTGCTGCCTTTTCGAATTGCTCCCTAGCTGCTTTCCCGTGGTTTCCTCTACCTGGTTCTCTGTGTTGTTTTTTTCAGGTGTTGTTATGAGATTATTTCATGCTTTTAATTGGTTTAAATGGGGGTTTTTATGTGGTTGTTTGGCTGCCCTCTTAGGTCCTATGAATATGTGATGATTAGTGGATAAAAAAGAGTTTTATAGATGATATGTGAGTGATTTTTGGAATAAAAAACCTACGAGTTTCCTTGGAAAGGCTTGCGAGCTTGTTCCACCTCTTCCTCTTCTCCTCCCTATAGCTTGCGAGCTATACTTCGTCTCGGCTTCTAATCTCATTCTTCTCCCCGCAAGTATCCACCCCATAAGTGCCTTTCTTCTCAATCAAAAAGTGCAACTTTAGGAGCTTTATTTTAAAAGTTTGTAAGCGTCGTTTATAAGCATCCTTTGTTGTAAGCATCCTTTGTAAGCGTACTTTGTTGTAAGCGTCATATTTTATTTATAAAGTTTGTTGTTTGTCGTATTTTGAAGTATTTTGTGTTTTTTTTATTGTCCTAGGAAGAGTTGTTTTCTCTTGCAAAAAATTTGGGGCTTTTTCCCAAATTTTTGCTTGCATCACATGAGGGGAACTATGAATTCCAAGCGATACCCCCAATGCCCCCATCCACCTTCCTATCCCTCATGAATCGAGTGTTCCAGTAACACCTCAGAAGGTTTGTCTTGGTATTTTTTAATGACATATTGATATACAGCATGACAGAAACATAACATTGGGAATACTTGAAGACGGTTTGGATACCTTGAGAGAGCATTAATTGTTTGCCAACTGGAAAAAGTGCTCATTTGGGCAACCACGGGTGGAGCATTTAGGACATGTGGTGTCTATGGAAGGACCATCAGCGGACCAGTCCAAAGTTTAGGCTATGGTGGACTAGCCTATTCCCAAGAACTTGAAGGAATTGTGTGGATTCATAGGGCTCACAAGTTACTATCGAAAATTTGTTAAAGGATATGATACCATTGTGGGAACTTTAATAGAGCAGTTGAAGAATGGATAACTTCAAGCAGGGGAAGGAGGCAATGTGAGCTTTTTAGGAGTTAGAGAAAGCCATAATTAGTGTACCAGTATTGGCGCTCCCAAATTTTGAGAAACAGTTTATAGTTGAGATAGACGCATCCAGTTATAGGTTGGGAGTAGTATTGAGCAAGCATGCTCATTTCATTCCATTGAAGCATCCCTATACTGCTATCTCAGTCACCACGATCTTTATTCGTGAGGTAGTATGCTTACATGACATTCTAAAATCTATAGTATCAAATAGAAACAAGATATTCCTCAACCACTTTTGGAAGTAGTTATTCAAGATGCAAGAGACGGTCCTGAAAAGGAGCACAATATATCACCCACAGACGGACAGCCAAACGGAAGAGGTCAATAAGAGCATGGAGGCATACCTGCACTATTTTGTGTCTGACACACCTAAAATATGGGCTAAATGGATAACATGGGCAGAGTATTGGTATAACACATCTTTCCACAAAGCTGCACGAACAATCGCTTTCAAGATTTTCACCTCATTTGGTACATTACGGATAGAGTACTACACCAGTATCCAGTATAGGCCAATACTTGGAGGAGAGAGATATGAAATTAGAAGAACTCAAAGGGCATCTATTAAGATTTCAACAGCTTATGAAGAGAAAAGTAGAGGAACACAAACGGGAGTACAGATTGAGCTCGAGGATAGAGTTTATTTAAAATTGAGACCCTACCGACAGAGGACACTAGCCAAGAGGAAAAATGAGAAGCTATGTTGCACTAATATAGATACGGCGACACAGATACGACACGATACGGATACAGGACATATCAATTCATAAAAATATAAGATACATGTACGACACGGATACAACATTATAATTGATAAACTATACATAAAAATTAAGAAAGCAATCAAAGCATAATAATTGAAATGATAAGAAAAATGAAAGCAACATCATCTATAGTCTTGTAGCTTATAATATCAAAATAAAAATAAGCATTAAATGTCAAGTACAACAACGAAAACATAAACATAAATTGTCTAGCACATGAAGCTTCAACTATTCAATAGAAGGAACGATAGGATTAACTTCTTCGATGGTTTGTCTTTGAACTTCTACTAAACATAAACCCTAAATGCATGCTCGTGGTCGTAGAAACGAAGAAGCCCTAACGCCTCATTTTGCGAGTTCAGAAATGAGAGAACCTCGCTCACAACAGCGGAAGTAAATATGAAATACAGGTCATTTTTTCTCCGATATGCGTGTCCTTTTGAAATTAAATATTATTTTAATTAGATACGGCTTTGACGTATCGGACACATATCCATGTCCGACACGTATCCAATACAACACGCCTTCATAAATAGGTGTATCGGTGCAACATAGATGAGAAGTTACCACCACGATATTTTATGCCTTATGAGGTGATAGAGCACACTGTGCTAGTAGCCTTTTGTTTGAGATTATCAGCATCATCATCAATCAACCCAGTATTCCATGCATCACAACTAAGGCGTACTATCGGAGATCACACACCATCTTCCTCACTACCGGCAACTCAAACTGAGAACATGGAAGTGATTCTAGAACCCATGGAGATCGTGGGACCACGACATGGGACAACAGGTGCAAAGGAGGTCCTAGTTTGATGAAAGGATCTATTTGATTATGAAGCTACATGGGAGCCCTATGAATCAGGAGAATTCTTATCCTTTTACCTTGAGTACAAAGTGTATTTTGAGAGGGGAGTATTGATAGGGCAGCAGGAGCAGCAGCAGGAGGGGGTTGGCTGGGCCAACCTAGCCAGTCGATCCAATAGGAGGGAGCGAACTGGGCAGAACTTGGAAGAACAAAGGAAGGTTCGGCCCCCCTTGTGGGGCCCAGCAAAGCTATGATTCCATATGTACAGAGAAGGAATAAAGAAGGAATTAATCGTTATTTAATTCCAATTTGAATTCAAAATATGGAAGGGAATTAATTAAGGCAATAAGATTGTTTTAGGGAGAAATAGGAAGAAATTATTCATAGCTAGTTATTTAATATTAGGGTTATGTTTTGATTGGAGTTTTGTTGTAGTTCTCATTGTAAGGGCTTCCTAACGACGTCTAGGTTGTTTGGAAGAGCCAATCTATCTCTCTAAACGTAGATCACCTATATCTTGTTTTTGCATTGAAATTATAATTCAAAATCAGACATCATTTGAAGTATTCTTGAAGTTTCTCTTCTTTCTTTCGCTGTTTTCACTTCCAAAGCATATCATTTACACTATTGCGCACAACCACAGCTAGCATGCTCTATAATTGTCTTATTTCAATTGACATTTCTTTGCTAAGAGATGTGCAGTTACATGGGTTGCATGGCTGAATAGAAGCATTCAAACTCGAGCATCAAGACAGAAGAGAGTCATTTGGAAGCTTCTTTATTATTATGGAGTCCGCAGATGAGTGTATAATAATGGGGATGGGC
The DNA here is from genome assembly GCF_001605985.2 of Dendrobium catenatum. Taxonomy (NCBI): domain Eukaryota; kingdom Viridiplantae; phylum Streptophyta; class Magnoliopsida; order Asparagales; family Orchidaceae; genus Dendrobium; species Dendrobium catenatum. The sequence goes on from NW_021319095.1 coordinate 752,484, forward strand.
ACATTTGAGATAAGCTAGGACTTATTGTTTCCATGAAGGAGAAATATACTAAATTCTTTACCAACAAAAATTGATTGACCACATATTCAATATGAGAATACAGAAGTAGCATAGCATTTTGACAAAGGTGTACAACAAGACATTCATAGCCACACGCCATACAGGCACACAGTTAAAACCATGTTTCTGACAGAAAATTAATTTATTTTTTCAACTGAAAGCAGGATTTAATAACAAAAAATTAGAAAATATTCTCATTCGAAGTGTTTCCCATGGACTGCTATAAAGGGCAAAGTAGCTAGTTTAAACCTAAGGTGCATAAAACTATGTGCTTTATTCTCTATTGAGTTTAGATGGTTTTGAAAAGGAAATATTCTACAAGATTTTGACACTGGAAAAAAGTCAGTTTAAAGTTTTTAAATTCCCAAAGCTTTCTTCTAAATGATTTTCTTGTGAATTTTGATTGTTCCAAAATCCCTTCAAGTAAATCATTTTATTTGTTTTTTTTTTCTCAGTCTTGGACGAAAACTAGGTCAAGAAAACTCTTCTTTCTATTACTTGGAAATCACTATAAATCACTTTAAATCAGTTTCATGATATCAAAAAACCTCCAGAGTTTATATCAATACAGTTTGGTTTTAGTTCATAACTAGGGCACTAACAAAGCAGGGTTGAACGAGCTTAAGCTTTGTAGGGCTCAACTTGTTAAAGTAAACAAACAGAGATGCATTTCTCATGTTTTACTTATTTTATTATCAAGCTGAGGTTAAGTTGTTCACTAACATCAAAGCCTAATTGAATTTTTTATACAAAATATAGAATAAATACATGCATGCATACACCCATGCATATATGATATATGAATATTTTAAAGGATAACTAATACTGACAGATCTAGTATCGAGCGAAAAAAACAATCAAACAGGACCATTTATATGTTCAAGTCATCAAGTAAATAAGCACATGAAATGAGTCAAACAAGAATTGTACACAAATATCATGATGGATGACAAACCTACTAGTAGTTACATCATTTTAACTTCAATACTACAAATTTGAAATTGAATAGTGAAAGGAACAATGGATATTACATGTTTGTGATCTATGGAATGTGAATGTAATAGGAGCCTCCAAGCTCGAGAACAATGAAATATTTAATACATGGTCAATTTATGTGCACGGGCATACAAAAAGCAATAAGAAGAAGAGTTCAAGGCCTCCAAAGACTACATGAAGGGCCACACCCAAAGAAAATGAGGAGAGTTCAAATACATTCCCAATATGTTGTTCCAGAAATGGCTAGCCAAGCTATAAGATGAGGGTGTTGCCTCGTTTCCAAGGAATAAATTTGATTTAAGGGTTAGTTGTTTAAATCATGTGATAATTGTTAGTAATTGCTTTTTTATGTTGATTTATTTATTTTTTTTATCTTTTTGGTTTTTGAAGGGAGCTCACTTTAGAATAAAGATAAATCCAATCACTAACTCTGCTCCTCACTCATGATGTAAACTTTGAGAACATCAAATTTTTCTTTACATGCTTATGTGTAGTTAGATTACTATGAACTTGTATACCAAGGATATTACAACTCTATTTTTTTATGTTTTAAGTTGATGATTAAAGATTTAGGTTTCATTACTTTGTTAAATCTTGTTTGTCACTCTTTGGAAGCCAATGGCCTTTAATGATTGGTAACCTGGTGATAGAAAAATATATAGACTCAAAGTCTCTGTCTCAATGCATTATCAAATGGAGAACCTAAGTACGAGTGAACATTTTGCTGAAAATACTGAGTCCAATTGTCATATCTAAAGGCATTTCAACCTTCCAGATGCTTTAAAAAAAAAAACCTTTTAGATGCTTTAAAAAAAAAACCTTCCAGATGCTTTTGAGCAAAATCTCCAAGCTATAAGACATTGTTTCTAAGAAAATGCCTTGTATGGTAAGCTCCACAAGGCTAAGCCTTTGAACATAGCTCCCTTTAAGAAGTAAGAAGCAGCCTTTCCAATGGCTGAAAAGGGATAGAGTGGTAGTCCAAAACTTCATTCCAAAAAAAGGAAAAAAACCACCTCTCAAGATGGGGATTGGGGAGGGATACAAGTTTCATTGATTTGCTAAATGTTATTCATCACCCCCTGAAACCACAAGCCTTCAACGGCTAGCTGCTATTCTCAATTCCCAGGTGTGATAATAGTTTCTTGTTCCCACATCCCATGTGTGATTAAAATTTTCTATTTTTATGATTAGCTTAAAGATAAATTTGTTTTATTTTTAAATTTAAAATTTTCTCTCAGCTCTTCAACACCAGAATACTTCTCTGTCACAGTATTTCTTGGACAATTACGAATAGGCTAAAACAACTCTGACATGTTCCTGACACTCTTAAGAAATGAATAATCTTTAACATTATTTTACAAGAAAATTTGAAAGTACCCTAATCAGCACCCATTCCTGGATTGTCTTGACTCACCATGAAACATGATAACAATATGAATATTCTTAGAAAATAATCTGATTGTTATTTGCTCGACTGACTGATTTTCTATCACATAAAGCCCTAATAGCAAGGTAATATTTAGAAATAAGTATTCCCTTGCTCATGTGGCAACGTCTAGCAACCTTAACTATACAATCTTTAGTGGATACTAAGAACATTATACTTCATATTGATTAGAAACTATGATCTTAAACTCAAGTCCATTTGACATCAATCATCCAACAAAGCATGCCCTATCATTTTACAAACAAAAAGAGCAGGACTCGCAATACCAAAAAATACCACACTTATGAATAGCATCTGGGAATGCTCAAAAACCAACAAGATCAAATTTTGTCTTGTTAAGAAAACTGATATCCAGCCATGAGCAAGCATTTTACTAATGCACTGTTTAACTTGAAGGAAGAACAGCAATCTGACCTCACAAATCTCTCGTCCCGGTGATTCATAATTTCAAATGTGGTATCTGGGTGTAGATAAAAAACCTTCAAGTCTTCAAATTAGTTCAGAAAGGTTCTGTCGGCATATCAATATCATGACAATTTCACCATACTAAGCCCAAGGAGAACTTCTTAATGCTTCCCTTTCATCGAGCCTATGTGAACAAATACAGAAATTCAGTAGCAGACAGAAAATGTTAAACAAATTGACAGAAAGGAGAAAAAAAAAGCTTCCTCATGACAGATCATCAATGATTAGCAGGAAAATGAGCTGATCAGGAAAAGCAATTAAGAAGAAGTATTAGAAACAAAAAGTAACCAAAATAAAGAAACCCATTTCTTTGAATTCAAGCTTTTGAACTGATAGAATGGCAGAGTTCTGAAAAGTATAAGTCAAGTCAAACATAATTCCCAAAGAACCAGAATCAGTCTTAAACATGTGACTAAACCAATTAAATCATTAATGATTTAAAATGAAAAAGGAGCGAAAGTGCAGGCATGGAAAGAATTTTAGACATTGAAAATAACAAATTTTCTTTCTAAAAATTCATGCCCATTGTGTAAGCAATCTGTTCTCTCTTAAATAAGAATCACGCATCCCTATTTCAATTACCATGTTATTAAGATGAAATAACTTGGAGAACAACATATACCTAACTTAAATTGTTCGTAAAATAATTCCAGGAGAATTGAAATAGCCACCAAATGATTCTAGAAGAATAGAAATCAATAGCCACCAAATGATTCTAGAAAACTCATCTGCATCGTAAAAAACTTTATGAAAAGGAATAAATTAGAAGGCCAAGCGTATACAATTCTCATGCTTTATTCAGCTAAATTGCAGGTAGAGGATTTAACATGATCAATTTTCATCGCTCATAATGAACCCCTGTAATCAGCTAGATTGCATGGTAGATTTAGCATGATTGATTTTTCATTGTTCATATCCTTTTTATTATATTTTTCTTATTATAACTTGGACTAGACAATCACTCCTATTCCATGAATCTACAACATAAGCAGTGGAGTCATTAACCACAGATAGGACGGTACTTCCGAAGCAAAAAAAGAAAGAAATATATGCCTCAACTATCTTCTCAAATAACCTCATGTTTACATAAGCAATATCAAACAAACTCAAAGAGGTTAGGCAAGCCAATTATGACGATGGAAAAAGTCAATCTCTATTAACAATATCTAATTCTCTTGAACATGGATAACACAAAGAAAACTCGAACAAATGTTTCTTAAAATCAACTTGATTCTGAAGCTCACTTTGCATTCTCTAAAATCTAAATCACATGTGAGATCTCTTACCTAAAATCAAACCAAGCAATGTGTTTAAGTCAATTATTCTTGTTTCAGGACCACTAAACGTCAATCATAAATAGTAGATCAAGCAAGAAAACAACATACAAAACAAAGGATTATTTTTCCATTATGATTAAGTCAATTTTTGTAATTGCAGAATCCATGCCATATGTCTCCAACATACAAATAACCTTGTATCAGACAAGTCTCAAAGCAATGCTTTCCGAATAGCTATGTTGCACGGATACTCCTATTTACGAGGCGTGCTGTATCGGACACGTGTCGGATACGGATACGCCTCTGATACGGCACGGATACGTGTCGGATACGGCTTTGCCATGTCCAATTAAAATATTATTTAAATTTGACTGGACGCGTATCTGATACTCGTGTCCTTTTAAAAAAACGAATAGTGAAGGCGAGCATAGAAGCAAACAGGATCATCCTTTGTTATAGTTGAAGGAGCGGCTCGATGACGCGAGCATAGAAGCAAACAGGATCATCCTTTGTCGACAAAGAGGCTTGACGACGCAAGCATTAAAGTCGATAGGATCATCCTTCGTCGACGAAGCGGCTCGACAATGCGAACAGTGAAGGCGACGTGAGCAGTGAAGGTTTGTTTTCTTCGTTCTTTGTTTTCTTAATCATAGGCTCGGTGTCGAAACTCGGATCTCGGTACCGCTCGATACTGAACGATACTGGAACTCAGTATTGCTCGGTACTGCTCGATACCGAGCGGTACTGGAACTCAGTACCGCTCGGTATTGGATCTCGGTACCGCTCGGTATTAGATCTCGGTACCGCTCAGTATTGGAACTTAGTACCGCTCAGTATTGGAACTCAGTACCGCTCGGTACTGTAACTCGGTATTGCTCGGTACTACTCGGTATCGAGCGGTACTGGAACTCAGTACTGCTCAGTATTGGAACTCAGTATTGCTCGGTACCGCTCGGTATTGCTCGGTATAGAGGGGTACCGAATGGTACCAAGCGGCACCGAGAAGCTAAAACATGCTCGGTACTGCTTGGTATCTTTCCAAAAAAATAACTTTAAAAATAAACAGCACTTCAAAATTACTCTTATAAAAAAAATTTGTTCTGAGGGAGCTGCCCCCTAAAACCCTCGCAGGGGCGCTGCCCCTTGACCCTGCGACCAGACCGGGCAGGTCGAACCCCTCTAGGGGGAAGCGCCCCCTTGGACCCCCGGCAGAGTCGCAACATATCTACACTTTCACTTAAATTTTTTCATGTTTCAAATTCATGTTTTAATTTGTATAGATCCTTTGTAGGTTAATGAGCTCTATTGGAGTAGAATTGGTTCAAATGATGGTACAGCAGAAATCAATATTGAAGATAACAAACCTCTATGGGGTTATGTTACAAAAATAGGTAAAACATCAGAAGGGGGAGGCAATATTGCATTCAAATGTAATTTTTGTAATGCAATGTAGGAATGCATCGGGCATGTTATGTGATAGAAATGTACCCCTCAAACTTAAGAGAAAATTCTATAAGATGGTAGTGAGGCCTGCAATGCTTTATGGTGCTGAATGTTGGCCATTAAAAGAGAAGCATAATACTAAGTTAAGTGTGGCAGAGATGAGGATGCTTAGGTGGATGAGTGGCTTTACCCTTAGAGATAGGATACGAAATGAGCATATACGTGAAAAGGTTGGAGTAGCTCCAGTAGAAGAAAAGATTAGAGAGAGTCGCCTTAGATGGTTTGGTCACATAAAAAGGCGGCCTTCCGATGACCCGGTTAGGAGAGTAGAGGTATTAGATTTGACTTGTGTTAAGAAAGGTAGGGGTAGACCTAAAAAGATTTGGTTAGAAAATATTAGGAATGACCTTTCTTTATTAGATTTAAACGAGAATTTGACTTTTAATAGGACACAATGGAGAAAAAGGATTCATGTAGCCGGCCCCACGTAGTGGGATAAAGGCTTGATGTTGTTGTTGTTGTTGAACATACAAATGATCATATTATAGAGTGAAAACTCATTTATTAAAGATTAGTGGTCATATAATCAAAGTTTTCCCGAAGATAAGCTCATCACAAATGGTTGAATTACAAAGGAAAATCAATGAATCTGAGCAAAGGAGTAAAAAAGAGCTTCCAAAACATATTCCACTTCCAAGCACTCATGCTTCATATCCTTCATCATCTTCTTTAATTAGATGTGATGATAGTACTGTAAACAAAGGGCCTTTTCAAATGGAGGGATTTGAACCAAAAAGAAAAAAACCTGTTGTAGATAGTGCTTTGGAGAAAACATTTAATTTACAAATGAGAGAACAACTGGACGGAGAAATAGCTAGAATGTTTTACTCAGTTGGACTTCCTTTTAACCTAGCAAGGAATCCACATTACAAGAATGCCTTTACATATGCATGCAATAACAATCTTGCAGCATACGTGCCACCAGGATATAATATCATTAGAACAAAGTTGTTACAAAGAGAGATGGATAATATTGAGAAGTTGCTCGAGCCTACTAGAGGAGTTTGGAAGGAAAAATGAGTTACTTTGGTTTGTGATGGGTGGACAGATCCACAAAGAAGACCACTTATCAACTTCATGGCTATAACAGAGAGTTATCCTATGTTTATCAAAGCTTTATCGACGAATAGTAATGCAAATTTTATGCTGTGAAAAATACATTGAAAAAAAAAACCCTAATAATAATCTAGAGGAACAAACATTTTAGTCAATAACTTGCTAAAAAATTAAAAAAATTATGTAAGAAAATTATGAATTAGAAACTCTACAGTGTTTTATGTGGTTCTGGTAAGAGCTAATAATTAAATCCTTTGACCACAAAATGCTAAAAAATCAAAAATAGGGATGGTATCGAATTAAGTTCCATCGAGCAGGGAACAACTTAAAATTGGAAGTTTTAGTTCCAATTTCAGCTGATTTCAGGTCAAGTAAAAAATATTTGATTTTGGTTCAATTTTCAAGTTGAGTCAAACAAAACCTCTTTATTTAGTACTAATATATATATATATATATACGTACTTGTACTTTTTTAAAGATTATATATAACATTTATGTATGAAATATGAATATATTTGTATATTGTTTGCTAATAGCAAATATATGAATGTGTAGATAGAAGTGAAGATACAAACATAATATGTATATTACATGAATTGAATCGATTTTGAGTTGAATCAAATTAATTTTGAAGGGGACATCTAAGGTCAAAGCAAATCAATTTTAATTTAGAGTCAATTAAAAGTTGAATGAGTTCTCACAAGATTGCCAACCCAAATCTAAATATGCAACAAATTGTTATTAATGATTTCAATTGTTGCAAACTATGTATATCCCTTGTAAAGTAAGTCATTAGAAGTAAGCATGTAACTTGAGCTACCATATTGTGCCCAACCAAGCAACCAATAGATTTATTTGGTCATAAAAGATTTTGCCTCCCGGAAAAGCCTCTGCCATTCAAATCATAAAGAAACGAATTAGAAGATCATTTTTTTTTTTTTTAAGTATGGAAACTCCTAAAGAATCCATTAACTTCTTAAGTTTTTAGCCCAAATCTTGAAAAAAAAAAAATCTTTTAAGTCAAGAATGTCTAAAATAAATAAAAAATCACCTTAAGGTCCAACTTAAGGTATTAGTGGAGGGAACTTTACTCATTCAAAAAGGTGGATGTGGAGATACCAATATAGTGATGCCAATCAAGTCCCGTTGCCTTTCAAAGTCACGTTGGTAGCACATTATTCAATATGTCACTTAATTATTATAGGATCATTGACAGACCTTCATGACTAAAAGATGGATGAAACATCTTTCAAGTCATAAAGAGTATGAGCATTTCCAATGATTTATGTAATATTCACTCCAAGTTATTTATGCATAGACACATCATCTTCAAAATTCTTAAAACAGATGAAGGGTATACATCTCGAGTGATTAAATAGCTAAGATTATTCTACAGAAAACCCAAACAAGACTTGAACCCATCTTTCAAGCCAAGTTGATTAACTCGCAAGGAATTATAGCAACCAAGAAGGAGGTAGTTTCCTTCATTCAATAGTAAAGCCCCCTTAATAGTGGATGAAGTAAACAAAGCCAATACCTTAGGGGTTGGCAATCATCACTAGTTCTTTAATGTTAAATGATATGTCATGAGGCATACCTCTCTATTATGGAATTACAAAGCACAACAATGAGCCAAGGTTATGGTCACACTCCTTGAGTTTCAAAAGGTCTAAAGGGTTAAAGAATCACGATCTCATTCTTATATTAAAATGAGGAGATGTGGCATCATTCCATGATTTAGGGCTAGTCTGTCATTGAGAAACCATTAGATCTTAAGGATGAGATTGGATGTGCATATAAGCACAAGGATACCAACATCTCAGTATAGCAATCACTACAATTTTTGCTTGGAACTCCGAGCGATAGCAACTACGTATGGGTCGACAAGGTTGTCAAGAGGGACAACAATGTTTGTCCAATGATGGAGGTGAACTTTACAATTACCACCATTACTACGTACATGCAATTGCAATCTTGTCGCACTGGCTCAGTGGATTAAATCATTCTCATCTATCACCAAAGATGGGTGTTTTAATGGAGGTTCCAAGAAACTTGAGCATAAAATAATTATCTCCCTTTTAATTTGCCTCAACAAAATTTGGGTAAAGACTGTTCTAGTAGAATCAAAGAGATAATATCAAATTATGGGCAAGTCAGTCAAGTCTGACTGAACCCAATACATCTAGTAAGGCACAACAAAGGTATTTTCAACATTTTGAGATGTTATTAGGCTTCTTTGTTGACACAACAGGGATTCTTTTAAAAATTATCAAACTTAACAAATTAAATACTAAAGTCCAACTCATTTTTCTTGTCAACCATGCAACATCTTTAGTTCAACATAAATCTTTCTTTTGATTTTTTTAAAAATTTGTGAAGCCTATTTATTAGAGCTAATAATATTTAGGCTGAAACATTTAGGTTCACCACCAAATCAATAAGAATCATTCACAAATAGCATACTAATCAAAATTAATTATTAGAGCTAACTACGCCTTTCTTACCCATGTAAAGCACTGGATTTTGTGTTCTCATTGTTTTCTCCTTACAAGGGCCGGCCTAATTGAATATTATCACGTATCCTACTTTGAAAAATATGGCCTAATACAGTTGCAAGAACTTTTGTAAATCTAAGAAGGTATTTGGTCTGATCTATTGAAAAAAAGATTTTAGTAATATCCACATTTATTATCCTTTCAAACTCCTATATATATACTGATTTCACAAGATTTACAAAGCATGGCAAAAAAATAAACCTGAGGATTCTAAATGCAGCAATGTTTGGTCTAATGTAAGTGCAGCAATTTTACCTCAAGCAAAATAGTCAAAATGCTATCACACAGAATTTTATTGGTTTGCACATTTGCATAAGCAAGTCGCCACATTTCTATCTCCCAATACTTTAAACTCATTTCTATCAAAATAAAACATCCAGCATTTCAATTTAGCCACATTGCTTTTTATTTTACCCAGTTTTCCTCCAACAAAACAGCACCTTAAGTTTCTCATAAAAGAATAAAACGTAGGCATTTACATTCAGAAATTTAACCATTTGCTTCATGGAAATCCACAACCAACATCAAATCAACCAAGAACCACCACAAAACCACGCATTTATGTAGTATCAACTGGTACAAATGGGAAAAAAAGACTGTACGGCCAGTGCATAAGACTCCTACCAATGTGGGACCTAACAAGAGGTTGATTTATGCAGTCTTACCTTAGAATTTTGAGAGGATGTTTCCATATTATTAATTGTTGCATCGATGTCGCTTTTGCTTCATAAACATTCTTTATTTGAACCCTCTAAGGTCGAAAATAGAGATGTTCATAAACTTATCTTAATCGCAAACATCAGAATATCGCAAACATCAGAATATCGCAAACATCAGAATCAATGTAATAGCCTAAAGGTCAGAAGGTGTTATATTCTATACAATCCCAAACAGCTTAAACTACTGATCATATCAAAAACATAGCTTAGGTAGCATGAAGTTAACGGATTGCTTAGAAAGAAACTGGCCAAACTGGTTTTCACAGCATAAAAGGATCTGAGAATAAGAAAAAGCATAAACAATAGGAGATTACTAGATTAGGAGTTTGTCTACTTCAATTCCAATGAAGTGCCAATCAATTACATGACTTGCTACTATTGTAGGCTTCCTCTATAGCTCAACATCACATCTACAGCAGACTACATATTTTGATTAGTTAAACCAATATTTTACGGAAAATATCAGTTGAATAAAAGAAGAACTACAAAAGAGGATCATATTCCATGGTCTCCTCCACTTGTTCTCGTAATACTTATGAAACAGAAACATACCAAATGTTGGGTTACTAATTATAGCAAATAGGATAAATAACAAAAAAAGCTTGGAAACTTACAACAACACAAAAAACACTGCATATTCAGCACGGATTGAAACATCCGCTGCATAGAATCAAGAGACAAAACAGAACTCGGAGATCGGATCATCACAGGCAGAGCTTACTAACCTTCAAAACCTAAAAGACGAAGGTATCCATCGATTTGAAAACGGAGGATTGAGGGGGCTCCGCTGCCTTTGTTCTGATTATATTTTATTAAATTATCGAGAAGAAGGAGATGAGAGACAGAAACTTCTTGGTTGTTTCCACGAGAGTAAAGCTGGAGTCACGGTACTTAAAGATGTGGAAAGCCCACGCGAGGGACTTAAAAACTGGTCAATGCCCGGCGCTCTGAAGGAGGAGAAAAGAATCGTACCCGAAATGAGTTGAGAAGTTTTTTTTTTTTCTTTTCTTTTTAGAAGGTAAATGTGTCCGGTCGGAACAATTTTGTTAATTATTGTCATTTTTTTCTAGCAAATCAAGTCAATTTTATATACATATTATATATTTAAATTTTATGATTAATAGTCAGAATTTCTCAACCACCTGATCAATGTGGATTCTTGTCACTAGAATTCGATTTCGAGATGTTCTTGTTTTTGTGCATTTTGAGGCTATTCATTGGCTACTGTCTTTTTCGCTATTCTAACTTATTCTCTTGATGTTGATTTGCTTTTTTTAGCTTGGCTATTTTTAACAGCTCAGCATTTTAATAGTTCATATTACATGAATTATCTTCTTATAGTTAATGAATTTAGGCAATACCCTTAATAGGCTTAATTTTCCCAAAAAAGGACAAACTTTTTTATTTTCATTTAAATTTGATAAAAATAAAGTTTATTTTGCAAAAAATATATATTTTAAAATAAATGCATTATAAAATTCATCAATTAATATTTCATCATAATTAATTTAAAATGAATTTTAATGAGTGTGAAATTTATTATAATTAGATTTAAGCCAAAATATTCATTAAGAAAATGTTTAGTCACATATTTTTTAATATTAGGGTATTCAAATAAAGCCCAAAATATTTTTTCTTGAGACTACCCTCAAATAAGTACATATGTTGTTTTATGATGTACATTCACGCTAGTCATTGTCTTTCAAAGGGATACTAAAGTAATGATATATTAGGCATGAAAATTAAAATATGTTATTATTATGAGAACTTCAAATTAGATGTTGTGTATCAACTTTTAAAAAAGGTTAATAATGATATAAATTTTTACATCCATTATATATATAGAACTTATTTAACATAATGATAGTAATAAATAATATAATTTATTGGAATAAAACAAATAAATTACTATATGATTTTGACAAATGTCAAATAAAGAAAATTATATGCTAAAATTAAGATTATACAAATTAGTGAATCAAGTATGATATCATATCATAGAATATCATTTCATATCATATTATATCATATCACATCATATCATTTCGTATAATACCATATCATGTTATATCATGTGTAACAGTCAAATGACATCATATACAGGAGCTGTCACTCCAATCATACTTATATCAGGACCTCTTATGCCTCCCATCATAGGAGCTATCACTCCAATCATACTTATATCAGGTCTTCTTATGCCTCCCATCATATCATTTATTAGGTTTACACCACTTATCTCATATTTAAAAGAAAGCATGTCAACACACCCTTTTACTTAAGATATCTGTATGTACCAACTTGAATCATATAGTAGCCAACTTTCCTTTCTCACACATATTTCATAACATGTGCATATATACATCCTGGTAATATTTAATATTTTATTCAAGATTCATTTCATTATATCAATTCTTCATGCATGTGAATAGCATGTAAGTCATAATAAAAGAGATTCATATGATAATGCAATATGCTTGTTTTCACATATTTATAAACTTAATATATGAAATATAGTAGGTGTGCATGTTGTAATAAAACGAATCGACTACACAAGTCATGCCAACTAAATCTTGTTAGATATGCATATCATTCATTCTATCTAAAATGAATACAATAATTAGTCATTATTTTCTTAATGCAACAACAGCAACAAGCCTTTATCCCACTATGTGGGGTCGGCTCCATGAATCTTTTTTCTCCATTGTGTCATGTTAAGAGTCAAATTCTCATCTAAATCTAATAAATAAAGGTCATTTCTAATATTTTCTAACCAAGCCTTTTTAGGTCTACCTCTACCTTTATTACCATAAGTCAAATATAATAAATATGCTTTCCTAACCGGTTCATGAGAAGTCCGCCATATTATGTGATCAAGCCATCTAAGGTGACTCACTCTAATCTTATATTCCACTAGAACTACTCCAACTTTTTCACGTATATGCTCATTTCATAACCTATCTCTAAGAGTAAAGCCATTCATCCACCTAAGCATCCTCATCTCTGTAGAACTTAACTTAATACTGTGCTTCTCCTTTAATGGCCAACATTATGCACCATAAAGCATTGTAGGTCTCACTACCATCTTATAGAATTTTTCCTTAAGTTTGAGAGAGGATTTTCTATCACACACAAGCCTGATGTATTCCTCCACTACAACCATCCAATTTGAATTCTTCTAAAAATATCCTCATCTATTTCATCATCACTCTAAATAATAAATCCAAAATATCAAAAATATGTACTCTTATTAATGACTTGATAGCCCAAAGTCATAATCCTTATTAATGACTTAATAGACCAAAGTCATAATCCTCACACTAGATCTATTATTACTAAAATTATACTCCATATATTCAATTCTAGACCTACTCAAACAAAATCCCTTAGACTCTAAGGTCGAACTCTATAATTCAAATTTACCTACAACTCCTTATCTAATATTATCAATAAGAAGAATATCATCATCATTTTCTTAATATACTTATCTTAATTGAATTTGGGAAATATGCCTTAGTTTATAAAATGCCTAGTAAAAAAATTAATATGATTATGTCAATAGGTGCAGAATGAGCAAATCTACAACATAGTAAAAGTTATAAGGTCAAAGTTATTAGAAATCAAGATATCATATTTTTTTGCAAATTAAAATTAAAAAATCACATAGAATCCAAAACCATCAAAAATAGAGGTAGGGTAATGATAACCTACCTTGAGAAAAAAATAATTTTCTTAACTGATCAAATAAATGAAATCAGCCTAAAGATCTGCATACCCTTCTTTACTCTTGTTCTTCTCTTCTTTTCTTCCCCTCCTCATCTTTATTTTCTCAGCCAAATGAGGGGATATGAAATAACTTTTGGGTTTTATAGATTTTTATAATGGATTTAGACATTTTTTCTTACAATTTGAACTAGTGTCGTGGCACTACTTTTCTCAACACTATAATGTATGTAACAAGTTGGTGAGAGAGAGTCTAAACGTTTTCTAGAGAGATAAATTTAAATTTTCTTTGACCTATTTTTTCGTGGGAGCTCTGATATGGTGGATGATGGCCATGGAATTCGTTGACTGTTATTTCTTCCACTATTCTTCAATATTCTACAAAGAATATTGTTTCCTCCTTCCGAAATTGTGATTTCAAGAATAATATTTCATTACCTGATGAAAGGATTAGGAGAATTGACATAAAAAATCCACTTCTAGTTATTAAAGAAGGGTTTAAGCCAGATACTCATACTGCTCCAGTTGAAGGAAAAGGAAAGAATACCATAGAAGAATAAAAGATTTTGATGGTTAATCCTATGATTAACTCAAGCAGTAACTTTCATGGATCAAAGGCGAATGATTTTGAAGCATTTTCATCAGGTTTGAGACTAAAAGTTAGTAGATTTATGGTAGTAATTCTTCAAATGCTAAACATAAAACAAAACAAAAAATCTAAAAACACACACACAAAAACAAAACATTAACAATCAAAAATAGTAAAAACACATAGAAACATATCAAGTTTGTAGAGAATTTTGTTTAAGCATTAAGATCAATCACACCTAGCCTTGTTTTTAATGTGCTAAAAGTATCAAAGGCTAGTAGTTTTGTAAAAATATCTGCAAGTTAATTTTCAGTAGAAATATGATTCAATTCAATTTCTCCTTTGGATACATAATCCCTCATAAAATGATGTCTTATGTCTATATGTTTGGTTCTAGAATGTTGAATAGAATTTTTTGAAATATAAATGGCACTAGTGTTATCACAATAAATTGAAATTGTGCCTATTATAAATCCTAAATCAATCAACTGTTGTTTCAACAAAATAACTTGTGCCACATAACTTCCTAAGACAAGATATTCAGCTTCAGTAGTAGATAGAGCTACAAAATTCTATTTTTTACTGGACTAAAAAACTAAAGAATTTCCTATAAAATGGCAAGTTTTAGATGTACTCTTTCGATCAACCCTATAACCTTCAAAGTCTGAATATGAATATCCAATAATTTCAAATGAAGAGCTAAACTTAGGATACCAAATCCCTAAGTTTTGAGTTTCCAAAAGATATCTTAAAATCCTTTTTACTATTGTCAAATGCGATTCTTTTGGATCTTATTAAATCTAGCACACAAACAAACATTAAACATAATATCAGATCTACTAGCTGTCAAATAAATCAAAGATCTAATAATTCCTCTAAATTTATTTTGATCAATAGATTTTTCCTTTGGGTCATTATCCTATTGAACTGAGGAACTCATAGGTATACTAACTAGTTTAGTATTATCCATTTCATACTTCTTGATGATGTCCTTAATATACTTTGATTGACTAAGAAATGTACCTTCCTCAATTTGTTTAATGCTAAAATATAGAAAGTAACTAAGATCTCCCATTAGGCTCATCTCAAATTCACTACTCATTATTTTAGAAAAGTTATTACAAAGTTTTTTATTTGAAGATCCAAAAATGATATCATCAACATAAATTTGAACAATAAGTATATCATCTCCCAATTTTTGAAATTACTAGATTACCAAGAGGGGGGGGGGTGAATTGCAAAAATTTGTTGCAATAATTAAAATCTTAAGCAAGAGTTAAATATTTTTTGTGTTTTTTAATTTTTAACAAGAAAATTTTATCTAACGCGGAAGCAATTATTTGAAAATAATTTGCAACAATAAATTATTTTTCTTTCACAATTATCAACAAGCAAATATAATGAAAATAAAGTACAAGCAAAAATAAAAAGCAATAAGGAAAAAGCACACCAAAATTTTAAAGTGGTTCGGTCAAACCATGACCTACGTCCACTCCCCGGAGCCTCCACTCCAGGAATTTCACTATAAAACTATAGTTCTCCTTTTGCCCCCTCAGCAAGGTGGAGAAACCCTTACAAGACTCAATTTCACCAACCCAGCATGGCGGAGTGCCAAGGGCTTTTCTCACCCTCATGGCGACGGCAGCTTACCTTCTCATTTTTCTCCTTCCTGGAGAAGGCAAGTACCTTCGAGAACACGGATATAGAAGAGTCTCCTCCTCAGAGAGCCTCCCACAGGTTCTTCTCAGGCCATAGGAGGAGTAAGATGCAGCAAGAACAGAGCAACCATGTGATCTCCCTCACACTACTTCTCTCTCACCAAGCTCACCCTCTCCTTCCTCTCTCAAACCTCAAAAACTTCTCAAGAGCTCTCTCCCAAGGATTTCCTCTCTAATCACGTTCCCCTCTTTCTTTCTCATTCAAAAACATTACTATTTTTTATACTTAAAATAGGCTCCAAAATCCCTGAAATTTTCAAAGTAGTCGTTACAATTATACAGTACGATTCCATATCATATAGTACAATTAGTATAAATAGGCTTCATCCTAGTATGAAGGTTTACGAACAGTTCAAAAAACTTCTGAATAAAATCATACAGTACGATAAAACTTCGTATAGTATGATCATCATATCCTTTTGTTCATACAGGATGACAGACGGGATAATCAAAACTCATCTCTGTGCATCGTAGGGTACGATCTACTTCGTACAGTACGATAAGGCCAAATCAAGGGATCATCAAGGACGATCTCCGGGATGATCAAAATCAGCCTCTGTTCATCATATAGTACAAACAAATTCGTATAGTATGATAACCAATCAGAGATTAGTCCTTGATTTATTCCACTAATCACTGGTTAAGTTAAGTATTCAAATAAATTTATACAATACGAATGTATTCGGACAGTACGAACGGCTAATATAACTTACTTAAACTAATCTGGCGGCTAGGGTTTTAGATTTGTAACACATCGTACCGTACGATATGGTTCGTACAGTATGATCTGTTCATAGAAAATCATTTTACAAGATCTAATCGTACAGTACGATATAAAGTCATACAGTACGATTAACAGAGAAAAATCCTTATCATTTTTTTTAAAATTCTCTCCCTCTATGTGTGTGCATGGTTGCTTAGACTTACATACAATTCGTGATCAGACTCAAGAAAAGAAAAAATAAAATAAATAGAAAATTACATTATTTCAAACTCGCACTCCTACTCTACCCAGTCTTGAGTCTTCCTGTTGTCCTGAATAACTAGTGATCTTCCTGAAATGTTAGTACTCACAGACAATAGCAGAAATCAAAATATATTTAATGAATAGAAGTGAAGACGACATTATTTGTCATCATCAAAAGCTCAAACTAGGGGTCATGGATTGTAACAATTTCTTCAAAAAGAGAATGGTATCCATACTTCATTTTTCAAAAGATATCTCAAATAGGAAAGTGCTTAACCTCTCATGTCAAGCCCTAGGTGCATGTTTTAATCCATATAATGCCTTTTTTTAATTTAAAAATATGATTTGGGTATTTTGAATTTTTAAAACCTGGAGGTTGTTCAATATAAACATCCTCTTATATCACCCCATTCAAAAAGGCACTTTTAACATCCATTTGATACAATTTAAATCCTCTAAAATAGGCAAAAGCTAACAAAACTCTAGTTGCTTAAGTCTTGCTATAGGAGCAAAAGTCTTCTCAAAATCAATCCCTTCAATTTAATTATATCCCTTAGCTACCAATCTAGCCTTATTTCTAACAACAACTCCTGAGTCATTCATTTTATTTTTAAATATCCACTTAGTTCCAACTACACTTTGATTCTTTGGCCTTGCAATAAATTCTCAAACATTATTCCTTACAAATTGATTTAATTCTTCTTGCATTACCAAAATCCAAAATTCATCCGAAAGTACTTGATTTATTTTTGTAGATTCTATCATTAAAATAAAGGCAGAATGATTGACTTCTTTGCTAAGTCTACGCCTAGTTCTAACACCCTCATTATCAGGGGCGGAGCCAGGATTTTGTTCATGTGGGGGCACAAAATATTAAAGTTAAAAAAAAAACCCTCAACCTTTTTCATCCGGGCTTGGGATCAGCATTGACGGTTTTAAATTTTTTTTTAATAATTAGAATCATAATTAAAATAGAAAATATATAATAAAGGAAAAAACTTACAATTGAGAATACTAATCTTGATATTCTTATTATATGTCTTCTATAATTTCTCCCGTCGAGTCTTCATTTTTTAAAATCGTTGTACAATCAAGTCATTATCAATACTATTGAAAATATCATTTTCAATATAAGTAAGTAAACAATCATTCATCCAAGAGTCTCCCATACGATTGCTTAAACGATTCTTTATAATCTTCATTGCAGAAAATGCTCGTTCAACTATTGCTGTTGCAATTGGCAATATCAGAGCAAGCTTCATAAGCAAGAACACCAAAGGAAAAATATCATTTTTTCTAGTCACCACCATTTTTTGAGCAAGTTCTCCAAGTCCTTTTAAATTCATAAATGCATCATTTGATCTCATATCAATAATAAAATTTTCAATTTGATTATCTAGGATGATAATCCAGAATTTTTTTCCTCAATCTTGGATCGGTGGGGATATCAGCAAAGTTAATTTCTACACGACTATGTTTGATTTATGTATTGTTTTCTTCACATATTATTTTGTGCTGATCTCCTTCAACTTTTCTTTTGAAATATCTATCCATGCTAAATTGAATGAAAAAAAATATTATCATTTTATTATAATAAAAATTATTTCTTATAACATGTGTCATGTCAAATATAGGCATATGAAAACGATCATATTTTCTTGCAATACACTGATTTCATTAAGCTAGGACGTGCGAACTATTGGTCTTGAAACCCTATTTTTTTTAGTTTAATAAGTATTCTATGTGATTTCATTAAAAAAAAATCCCCCACGGAATTTCTACACGGCTGATTTAAAAATCATGAATTTTTTTTTTTTGAATCAGATGAAGTTAAAAAAAAAATTTGAATCAGATGTAAGTTATTAAACGGAGCAGTCAATATGATTCATCATATTGAACAAATCATGCCCCCAAAAAAATTTTCAAACTCAAAATAATATGCAGGAAAGCTACAAGATCTAGCGATCTTATAAAGCGTCCTGAAGAGGGTGACCGGCGGCGTTCAAGCTTGGACGACGTTGAATGGGCGGCCGGTGGCAGCTTTCAAGTTTGGACGCCGTTGAATGGGCGGCCTGCTGCATCGTTCGGGCTTGGATGCGAAATATTACACGACGTTGAAGCGGCCGGCGGCAACGTTCCGACTCCAAGCAGGTGTGTTACGCGACCAGCCCGAACACTGAAGCGGCAGCGGCAGCGTTCCGACTCCGACGTTGAAGCGGCAGCGGCAGCGTTCCGACTCCGAATAGGAAAAAGCAAAAAAAAATTGATGAAAAAGTTAAAAGAAAACTTAATAAAGTATGTAATTAATATATGATTAATGCTATTAATTCATTCGTTTTCCCAAATCCAGTGGGGGCCGGTGCCCCCATGGCCCCTAGTTTGCATCCGCCATTGCTCATTATGTTCACCTAAAATCAATTACTTAGGGTGATTTTTAGAAAATTTCAAATCTCTAGGAAATTTGTTTTCTATCTCCAATTTTTTTTCCAAATTAATCTTCTCAATCTTTTGGGAGTTATTTTCTAAATCTTCTTCTTCCAAAATTGGCTCTATTAAAATTCCATATTTATTAAATACAACATGTGTGGTCTCCTCAACTATCAAAGTTCTTTTGTTAAATACTTTATAATATTTTCCAATATTAGAGTATACAAGAAAATTTTCTTCATCTTATTTTAAATCAAATTTTCCTAAAGAAGATTTTTCATTATTATGTATGAACACCTTATGAAAGTGCACTAATGGCATAAGAAAGTTTGTTAGGGATGTTAAGCCCTTGTGAATTAGTTTCAAGGCTAACCAAGAGGGGGGTGTATTAGTATTTAAAATTTTTTTTGATCAAAACACAATCTTAAAATAAAAACCAAGATTCACCACAATAATCAAAGTGCAAAAAATAAACGTGGAAGCAATAATAAAGAACATAAAGATTTATAGTGGTTCGGTCAACACGACCTACGTCCACTCCCCGGAGGCGACCTCCGAGTATTGTACTAAACTCAGTGTCTCTCTTTTTGCCCCCATAACAAGGCAAAGAAGCCTATACAAACCTCATTTCTGCCAGCCCAGGTGAGATAGAGAACCCAACTCTTTTTCCTTCCTCCAAAAGCAGGCAGAGAACCCAACTCCTTTTACTTTCTTCTAAAGTAGGCAGAGAACCCAACTCCTTTTGCTTCCTCCTAAAGTAGGTAGAGAACCCAACTCTTTTTGCTTCCTTTTGAAGCAGGCAGAGAACCTTGATCAAATGCTGAAGTTTACCTCTCTAGAACCTCCAAGGAACTAAGGACGATGACATGAGAAGACAACAATGGATTCTTACTTGGAGCGACCTTTATGAACTCCCTCATAAACTCTCCCTCACAAAATCCTCTCTCTCTCCCTTACTCTCCCTCTTCTCTTGGCTCTCTCAGGTCAAAGCAATAGCAAAAGATGAGCAAAAGAGTATAATAAGAGTTCTTAAATAAAAGAGCTTCAGAATAGCTCTTATTTTATGCAAACTGATTTTATCGTCCAGGCCGATAGGGATATCATCCTTATTGATCAGCATAAATTTTGCTTAATCAGCCCGGTCGGTTTGGAATTATCAGAAGATTTTTAGTTATATTATCTAGAACGATATAATATTATCCTAGACAATCAGTACAATTCCGTAAATATTGTCCAGACAATCGCTCTGAATAGAAACTGTCCAATATCAATCATCCAAGAGATTATCCTGGACTATCCTGCGATTGTCCTGAATGATATGATTGTATAATCAAACCTTAATTACTTTCCTTAATTACCAGAATAATTTAGGCATAATTATGCTGCATCATCCAGGCCGATATCCAAAAATAAAGAATACTTAAATAGGTCTGGCGGTTGATTCTTTCTGATTTGAGCCTATCATTTCGGCCGATACTAATATCATCCAAGATGATGTGCTTAATGATGGCTTCCTTAACCAAGATGCCCTAATTAGGGTTTCAATTTTTAGCTGTCCATCCAAGATAATTTTAGGATCGTCCTTGATGATATGATCAAAACAGAGAACTCTAATCAACAGACAGAATTTTTTCCCCATGTGTGTGTGCAAGGTTACTTAGTATCAGGAACAACACCGTTTATAATAGACTCAAGAAAGGAAAAATTACAAATTGACTCAGACCTAATCTACCCAATCTTGAGTTGGCTTGAGTTGCACTCGATCTTATGAACTTAAAAAGTTAGTAAGCAAGATAGTCGCAGAAAATCATGAATGTTTGCTATCATCAAAATTATAATCCATGAAATCAGATATGCAACAATCTCCCCCTTTTTGATGATGGAAAACCAAAAATTAATCTAAGTAGTTCAAGAACATTTTAAAAGAATTAGTGAGAAAAAATAAAATACAATTTTAACTATCCAATAACAAAATCAAACTAAAGAACAAATAATGCACAAACTACTCTCCCTTTTGACATCACAAAAAAAGGAGAAAAGTAAAACAAAAGCAAGAGCAGAAACTAAAAACATAAACAAACTAAAAAAAACATAAAAGAAACAGACTAATAGAAATACAGCCCCTGATCATCGGATGGAGGTGGAGGTGGTGGTGGCGGGTGAAAGTAGCTTGTAAGGGTGACGAACTGCTCTCTAAACCAGGCCATATCTTGGTCATGCTAGTGTTGCAGGTGAATAATGTTCTAAGTATGTTGCTGCTCCTATGCAGCAATGTATCCCTCAAAGCAAAGCTCCTACTGGTCGAATCGCTCCATCAGCTGATCCAGTTTAGAGTGCTGGCGGAGCGGAGTAGGTGCAGGAGCGGGTGCAGGAGCCTCCTCCTCCACCTCTTGAGCTTCCCCGTCCCCTAGGTGGAGATGAGTACTATGAAGAGCATGAAAGAAATTGTTGGAGTAGAAAGCAGGTTGGAAGTTTGGTGGAGCAGGATATTGGAGGTTATATTTTAATTCTAAGACATAAGCAATGATATGTCCTAGGGCTAGATTTGACTTCCTCCTATGTCCTAGATCACGAATGGTAGTAAGATGCTTGATGTAGCAAAAAATTAAATACGTGACATTGAATTCTCAATGGGCCAAAATATAAAAGGTGGTGATCAAAATAAGTGTGGTGATATGAATGCGATCACCAGCTTTTGGAATGATGGAAGTGCGAAGGACATGTTTTATAGTCCTAGAATCTTTGAGCAAGCTGCTAGTCTCTCCAATATGAAAATAAGCATTGGTGTTTCGAAGAAAATGGTTGGCCGGAGCCCAATCACAATCAGGATCAGAACACAGGGTATGGAGTTTATCCCCTGTGGTGGAAAGTTGTAAAAATTATGCACAATCTTGATATGTGATCTCAATTGGGCGTCGATTCACATAGGATCTAAGAGAAGTAAAGGTAAAATTTATGCGGAGACTGGCAAAGGACTCAAAGAGAAGTTTTAAATTGAAAGGGGGTTCAAGAGTAAGAATGAAGCATAAAGAAGTGTGAGAAAATAAGTCAAGTACCGGATAAGATAGATGGTTTGAGTTGATGGACTGGGATACAGTGATTCCGGCCATTTTGTATCGTTGGTAGGCGGCATGATTGTCCACCTCCATGAATCGAGGGTCAAAAGATGCCCTTGAGAAACTTCTAGAAAAATGACGGGATCATTTACCTCCTGTCATTATTAGAGAATAGAGCACAAAATCAAGAGCACAAGAAGATTTGAGGAATTTGGAGTGAAGAAAAATGGCTGGAACCCTCAAAATTTAAAGAATCGACACGATCATCCAGGCCGATCGCAGAATCGTCCAGGCTGATTGGGTACATTAATGACGTCCAGGACGATTGGTTAAAAAAGTGGTCATATCATCTAGACCGATCAAATATCATCTAGGATGATAAGACACAGGTGATTATCCCAAGGAGGCAAGTTAGATGACCATTGAAAAAGTAAATCGCCTTGGCCGATTAGGTGGATCGTCTAGGATGATGCTTAATAATGGATCATATTGGCCAAATTTAGAAATATTTAAAACATTTCCACATGTATCATCCAGGATGAATATGTGGATCATCCGGGCTGATCATTAATAATTGATCGTACCGGCCGAGTTTAAAGTGTTAAAAATGTATTGTCATATGTATCGGCTAGGTTGAACAGGTGGATCGTCCGGGTCAATTTTTTATAAATTGAGCAAATAGAGAACAACATTGTATATGATGAAAGAGAATCATCCAGGATGATCACAGATGATTGAAGTAGAAAGATGATAAGATCCTCCCGACTGATAATGCATCATCCAGGACGATAAAGAGCATAAAGGTCAAAACAGCTAGCAGATGATTTTTTGATGTGAATTGAACCAATCATCCAGGATAATGTGAATATCATCCAGGATGATGTGACAAAAAAATTTAAATTAGGGGATGGATGGAGATGATCAGAGAAGGCCCGAAAACATAACAACATCAGAAAGTTAAAAGTATGAAAAAAAAAGAAGAGAAAAAAATGAAAAACAAAAAAGTTTATTTTTTTTATTTTAAAAAATAAGGTATGAACATAATAAAATCTCCAGGTGATTGAATTTAGGGACTTGTAAGACCAATGTGTTAACATCGATGAAATAAAAAAAAAGATAGAATATCCGATCCTGCTAACCTTAGCTCGAACTTCTCTTAGGGAAAAATCATCTTTTCAAAATAGGAGACCTAACTCAGAACAAACCAATTGGATAAGAAAAAAGATACATTCAAAACTTGGTTCTAGAAAAATATCTTATAGAATAATATACTAAAGTGATTTATCACAATCATGAAATTTGAAATCAAGCATTTAAAAATATCAAGTGACACATGAACTCTTCTAAGATTTAAATGTTTTAAAAAGAGGGAAGCTTTTCTTTTTGTGGGCTCAATTTATGCCTCTTGTCAATTTGATTGACATACTTTACACATCTTTTGATTTTTTATATACTTTGTGTATTTTTCAATTTATGGCGATCATTGCACATCTTTTGTTTTTGTGTCAATGACCACTTTTTTTTGTTATTTTTCCAAATTAAATCCGTTTTTAAAACTCTTAAATATTCTCAGTTGTGAATGTATATTCTAATTATTAGAAAAGAAAATCTCACTCTCTAATAAAGGGAAGAATAAATCACAAAATAGAATCAAATTCATATGATAAATGCAATGATAAGATTTCAAAGAACTTGAAAGTAATATAAAGACTTTTGAACATTATATATATAAGATAGATTACTGTAGCAAGATAGAAAATATCTTAATTGCAAAGTCTAGTTGTTAATTTGAGATAGACTTTTATTTAGAAAACAAATTACACCACTAAAAGAGGTTAGAGGGAGGGAAACAATCAATGGTGTTTCTCCCTCAAACTGGTTTAGGGATGTTCGGATATTGACTACAAAATTTCAAAAACTAAAAATTAAGACAAAATATCATTTCAAAGGAAAAAAAATATTATAGATGAAATAATTAAAAATTCAATAAATATAAAAAAAATAACAATAATCAATAGAGTAGTAAACATGTAATCCAGAATTTATTAAGCAGCAAGTTTAAGCAATTATGAGCCATGAGCCTCCACTGTCCAAGTATCATATACTCTCACGAGGTCTTTGGTGAGAGCACGCCTATAAAAATCATCAATAATCAAATTTAGGAACCCAAATAGGTTTGGGTCACTTCTTATGAAAAGAAGAATGCAATGTAATTATGTTATGCTATGAATCATGAAATTTTGGTCTCCATACCCAATGTGTACTATGGTGAATGGTACAATAGTGTGCAATGTGTCCTAGTATGCCACATGAAAAATATCTAACTCCAGGAAAAGAATTTACTAATCTGTTTGGGTTATAATGCCTCTTCCTAGGTTTTGGCTTTAGATCAAGTGTTGACGTATTCCAATTCTCTTAAGTGTGTTCAATTTAGCTTTAAACCTAAAATTAGCACTTTCTAAAGCTGCATTATTAATTCTCAAATTATGCCCCCTATGCTCAGATTTATCAATGCATGTCTTAAAATTAGATTCAAGTGAGGAGTATGATGCTTTCAAAAAATTATGCTCTACTCAGAGCACTTTTTATTCAATTCATCAAACTCATCAAGTAAAGACATGTGATTGCTATCAATTTAGAGGCGATCTTTCATCAAAATTTCATTCTTTTTTTGTAAATTTAAAAACTCCAATTTCAAACTAGCATGCATTTTCTTAAGTTTCTTATACGATGCATAAATTTTCTCATAAATTTCAACTTATTGATCATAGGTTGGTTCACATATCTCTTTTTGATCAGAGTGTTGATGTTGATTATCGGCCATTAAACATAAGTTTGTGGTTTCCTCCTCTGCTTCAGTCTTAGAGGAGTTAAATGCAGAATCCGCTCAGAACGCCTTTTGGTACTACTTCATATCCTTCCTATATTTGGGGTTCTCCTCACCCTTCTCCTTGCTTGGGTGCTCCTTAAGTGTAGGACAATCAACTTTAACATGTCCAGGCTTCCCGCATTCAAAGTTAAAAACATCATAAGAGCTTTTATAATTTTTGCTATCCTTACCTCTTTTCCACTTCTGATGGTCTTTATGCTTCTTCCTTAGAAAGCTTTTGAATTGCCTAATGATGAAAGCAACATCAACATTTTCAGATCCGAAAGAACCAGTGTCCGTGTTGTTGGCCTTTAGTGCCACAATTTTCTTCTTCTTTTTCTCACCTACATCAAGATTTCTTTGATTCACTCATTGCTCGTAAGCAATGAGTGATCCAAGTAAGCTATCAATCGAATAACTGTTCAAATCTTTAGATTTAGTAATTACAGTGATCTTAGCATTAAAAGAACAAGACAAGTATCTCAAAATTTTATTAACCCTTTCATAATTAGTTAGCTCTCTTTTTAAAGCATGCAATGAGGTGACAATTTGAGTAAACCTTGTATATATTTCAGTAATTGATTTAGAAGATTTCATACAAAAAAGTTCATAGTTATGCAAAAGAATATTTAATCGAGATTGTTTAACTTCATTGGTTCCTTCATAAGTTACACATAATCTATCCCAATTTTCTTTACTAGTTGTACAAGTTAAGACACGCGTATAATCTTCAGATTTTAAAGCATAGAAAAAATAGTCTTCGGATTTTAAAGCACAGAAAAAATAGTTTATTCTTTACTAGTTGTAAAACACAGAAAAATAGTTTATTCTTTACTAGTTGTACAAGTTGAAACACGCATATAATCTTTAGATTTTAAAGCACAGAAAAAATAGTTTAAGAATTTTGCATTAAGTTGTGCTAAATATCTTTCATTAAAAGTCCATTCACTAAAAAGAATTTCAATTTTAATGCCATTAAGTTCATGAGAAGGTGGTGTATAATCTTCTTTAACAAGCATCCACATACGATAATCAAGCGATTGTAAAAACGTAGACATGCGAGTTTTCCAAAATCCAAAAGGAATATTATCAAACAAAGGTGGACGTGTAATAGAATATCCTTCTATTATGTTATGATTACCAAAGTTACCCATGAATCAAAATTCAAAATGTTTTTAAACTTAACTTTATGAATCCCTCTTTGATACCACTTGAAAGTGCACTGATGGCACTAAAAAGTTTGTTAGGGATGTTAAGCCCTTGTGAACTAGTCCCAAGGCTAACCAAGAGGGGGGGAGGGTGAAATGGTATTTAAAAATTTTTTTGATCAAAATATAATCTTAAAACAAAAATTAAGATTCACCATAAAAATCAAAGTGCTGAAAATAAATGCGGAAGTAGTAATAAAGAGTATAGAGATTTATAGTGGTTCGGTCAACACGACCTACATCTACTCCCCGGAGGCGTCCTCCAAGTATTGCACTAAACTCAATGTCTCTCCTTTTTCCCCCATAGCAAGGCGGAGAAGCCTATACAAACCTCCTTTCCACCAACCCAGGTGAGGCAAAGAACCCAACTCCTTTTACTTCCTCTAGAAGCACGTAGAGAACCCAACTCCTTTTGATTCCTCCTAGAGCAGGCAGAGAACTCAACTCCTTTTGCTTCCTTCTAAAGCAGACAGAGAACCCAACTCTTTTTGCTTCCTCCTGAAACAGACAAAGAACCTTGATCTAATGCTGAAGTTTACCTCTCTAGAACCCCTAAGGAACTAAGGATGATGACTGGAGAAGACGATGATGGATCCTTTCTTGGAGCAACCTTTATGAACTCCCTCACAAATTCCTACTCACAAGATCCTCTCTCTCTCCC
The DNA here is from genome assembly GCF_001605985.2 of Dendrobium catenatum. Lineage (NCBI taxonomy): Eukaryota > Viridiplantae > Streptophyta > Magnoliopsida > Asparagales > Orchidaceae > Dendrobium > Dendrobium catenatum. Next base: position 779,777 of record NW_021319095.1, read on the forward strand.
TTGCTCTCCCTCACCTCTTGGCTCTCTTAGGTCAAAGAAGCAACAAAGATGAGCTAAAGGATAGAACAAGAGTTCTTAAATAAAAGATCTTCGGAATAGCTCTTATTTTATGCAAACCGACTTTATCATCCTGGCCGATAGGGATATCGTCCTAGCCGATCAGCATAGATTTCACTGAATCAGCCCGGTCGGTTTGGGATGATCAAAAGATTTTTGGTCATATCGTCCAGGCCAATATAATCTCATCCTGGACGATTAGTATAATTTTATGAATATTGTCCAGATGATCGCTTTGAATAGAAGCTGGCCGATGTCAATCATCCAAGAGATCATCTCGGATGATCCTGCGATCATCCCAGACGATGTGATCATGCAATCAAACCTTAATTGCTTTCCTTAATTACTAGATTAATTTATGCATAATTATGCTGCATCGTCCAAGCCGATGTCCTGGATGATATCCAAAAATAAAGAATACCTAAATAGATCTAGCGGCTGATTCTTTCTAATTTGAGCCTATCATGTCGACCGATATGAATATCATCTAAGATGATGTGCTTAATGACAGTTACCTTAACCAGGATGCCATAATTAGGATTTTTATTTTTAGCTGATCATCCAAGAAGATTTTAGGATCGTCCCTGACGATGTGATCAAAATAGAGAATTCTAATCAATAGATAAAATTTTTCCCCCATATGTATGTGTGTGAAAGGTTACTTAGCATCAGGAACCACATCATTTATAATAGACTCATGAAAGAAAAAATTACAAACTGACTCAGACCTAATCTGCCCAATCTTGAGCTGGCTTCAGTTGCACTCGATCTTTTGGACCTGAAAGTTAGTAAGCAAGATAGTCGTAGAAAATCATGAATGTTTGCTATCATTAAAATTCTAATCCATGAAATAAGATATGCAACATCTTATATTTAAAAACATACAAATGTGACAAATTAGGTGTTCTCCCCTTAAGAAGTTTATAGGGTATTTTATTTAATTTAGACCTAATGTTCATCTTATTCAGAACATAACATGCAGTACTAATCGCTTCGGCCCAAAAATATTTAAGAAGCGAATATTTAGCCAACATGGCTCTAGTGGCTTCAATTAATATTCTTTTCTTTCTTTCGACTATCCCATTCTACTGAGGGGTTCTAAGTACAGAAAAATTGTGATCAATTCCTCTTTTTTTTTACAAAAATCATCAAATTTTTTATTTTCAAATTCATCTCAATGATCACTTTGAATTATTAAAATCTCATGCCCTAGTTTCCTCTAAATTCAAGTAAAAAAATCTCTAAATTCCTCAAATTACTCACTCTTATGAATTAAAAATTTAACCCACATGAATCTTGAGAAATCTACTATCATAAATCCGTATACTTTACCTCCTAGACTAATAGTGCTAACCGGTCCAAAAAGATTCATAAGAATAATCTCCAATGATTTACTAGTTCTAAGATCCTTATTCGAATGAAATGAGGACTTTACCTATTTTCCTAATTGACATAAATCATAAAGGTAATCCTTAGTAAAGTCTAATTTTGGTATACCTCTAACCAAATATTTTTGAGTAATTTTCCTAAGGTTTTTTCATGCTAGCGTGATAAAGTCTCCTATGCCATAACCAAGATTCATCAGAAATTATTTTTAAACAAAAAGCATTAGGATTTTTAATATAATTCAAATCTTGCATATAAACATTTTTACTCTTTTTCCATGTAAAACATCATTATCATTTGGGCTTAATATATATCTAGTGAGAAAAAAATTTACACTATAGCCCTTATCACATAGCTAGCTAATACTTAATAAATTATACTTTAAGCCTTCTACAAGCAATACATTCTCTATGAAAAAATTTTGCAAGTTTTCGATCATACATGTGTGAACAAATTTCCTAGTGGTGTTATCTCCTAGTGTAACCTTGCCTCCATTCCTAGCTTCCAGCAAGATGAATTATTTAGTGTCTCCAGTCATATGCTTCGAACAATCGCTATCCAGGTACCAAATGCTCTCATGAGGCCTTGTATGAGAGTGTTCCTGCAAAATAATCAAATGTTAGACTTGGGAATCCAAACAAGTTTTGGTTCTCCTTTTGGCAAAATAAAACTAGATGCATATATGATATGACTTAGTTTATGCATCTTATGTCTCCACACTAAATAAAAATTTCTATCTAAGATACAAGTGTGTGAAATATGTCCAATCATCCCATAAGTATAGCATTCTACTTTAGGAAATGAGTTTCTTAATTTTCTATAATAATTTTGTCTCTTCATGGGTTTTAAAATTTTTGACCTCAAAATAGGATTAGAAAAATTTTCAAGTGTTAGGGGTATCCTATTTTCTTCAAGATCTTTCACTGTTATTCTAAGAAATGAATTTGTATCCTCTAACACAGTGTTATCATATTTTAAATAGTGCTCTTTATTATTAGATTCATCCTTAAACTCTTTAAATTGTTTTTCTAATTGAGCATAGGATATTTTCAAAAGATCATTCTTTTTTCAAATCATCGAATTCATTAAGTAAGCTCATGTAATTGTTATCTATCAGTGCATGATCTTTTCTAAGGATTTCATGCTCTTTTTTAAATTCTTGCATTTTTAGGTTTAAACTAGCTTACATTTTCTTAAATTTTCTATATGAATCATATATTCTCTCAGAAACTTCTAATAATTTATTATAGGTTAAGTCACATACCTCTTCTTGATATGACTGATTAAGATTATCAGCCATTAAACATAGGTTGGTGAATTCCTCCTCCTTTTCTATTTATGATGAATATGAAGACGAGTCTGCCCAAAAAGCTCTCTAAAAGCTCTTCTTGCCCTTCTTCACATTTGCTTTCTCCTCTACCTTCTCCTTGCTAGGAGTGGCTTTAAGATTTAGGTAGTCTGATTTTATATGTCCAGGTTTCTTACATTCATAGAAAATTACATCATTAGAAACCATAATATTTTTATTGAATTTACCTCTATTCCACTGTTGGCATCTCCTTTATTTCTTTTTAAGGAACTTCTGAATTACCTAGCCATCAAGGCAATGTCATCTTCATCCTCAGGTTGTGACTGATCACTCTCCGAGTCCTCCACTTTTTTGTTATATTATTTTACTTTCCCTGTTCACCTGCATCAATCTTCCTTTGACTCACTCCTAGCTCATAAGCAATTAGTGATCCAAGAAGATTATTAATAGAGTAAATATTTAAATCTTTAGACTATATAATTGCAATTATTTTAGCATCATAAGTAGTACGCAAACAACGAAGAATTTTATTGACCATTTCAGCATTCGTTAGTTCCCTACCTAATGCATGCAAAGAAGTAACTATATGAGTGAATCTTGTATACATGTCAAAAATAGATTCATTGGATTTCATGCAAAGTAATTCATAGTCATATAACAAGATATTTAATCTAGATTATTTTACTTCATTAGTCCATTCATAAGTAATACAAAGTTTATCCCAAATGTCCTTTCCACTTTTACAAGTGGAAACCCGCATTTAATCTTATGACTTAAATGCACAAAAGAAATTGTTTAAACATTTTACATTTAGTTGTGCTAAGTCACATTCTTTTATAGTCCAGTTTGTTGCAAATCTATTTTCATGACTTATGTTTTGATGATTGACAAACACTATTGATTCTCTTGGACTGCCGGTTACTTCTAACATTTTAGGAATCGAAGATCGGACGAACTAACGAAGCCAGTTCAAGATTATGTAGGTTTATGGTTGAGTCAGTCTGTACTTTGTTTTTTCTCTTCTTGAGTCTATTTGTAATGATCAAAGAGACTGATGCTAAGTAACACTACACACACACACTTGAGAGACTTAAAATTTCTATTTTAATCATATCGGTCATGACGATATTTACATCGTCCTGGACGATCGGGCTTAAAATAGAAAATCAAAACAAGGATTCTTAATTAAGGCAGCCGCCATTAACAGATCGTCCTGGACGATACGTGTATCGGCCAGGATGATAAGCTCAAAACAAAAAGAAGTTGCTTAGACAATTAAGGTATTATGTATTTTTAATAATCGGCCAGGACGATAATTGATCGGCCTGGATGATATTCACAAATTATGCCTTAATTAACATGAAATCAAGGGAGTAATTAAGGATGATTGATACGATCATATCGTCCTGGACAATCTATTCAAAAACCTTAGTTACTTCTAGACGATAAATATCGGCCAGCTCAAATTCAAAGCGATGCTCTGGACAACTTTCCTCTGATTTGAACTGATCGGCCAGGACAATCGCGAGTTCAGCCTGGACGATCAAGCCAATTTTAAATCGTCCAGTTTTGCATTCAGGGCGATGCTTTGGCCAATCTTCTGAGATTTGTACTGATCGGCTAGGACGATGTCCATATCGTCCTGGACGATATTGTCAGCAACTTGCAATTAATGAGCTCCTTTGAAGCTCTTCTATTTAAGAGCTCTTGTTCAATGTTTTGAAAAATCTTTTGCTGCTACCTTGACCTGAGAAGGCCTTGAGGAGAGAAAGATGTTGCAACTCATGACCCCGAGTTTGAGATTTTGATGATGCCAAATAATGAGTGTCTTGGAACTGCTTTTCATTGCTTATTATTTTATTTGTTATTTTCCTTGAGCACTAACATTTCAGGAAGATCACAAGTGACTCAGGAAGAAAGGAAGACTCAAGACCGGGTAGATTAGGAGTACGAGTCAAAAATTGTATTTTTCCATTTATTGTATTTTTTACTTTATTGAGTCTGGCCACAAATGTGTAAGAGTAAGAGCAACCATGCACACACACAGGGGGAGAATTTTTTTAACTGAAAATATAAGTAAAATTCTTCTCTGGAGATCGTACTGTACGATTTTATTTCGTACCGTACGATCCAGGCTATGTGGGCAAATCTGTGAATAGATCGTACTGTACGAAAGTACTTCGTACTGTACGATATGTTCAGATCCAAAAACCCTGGTCGTGTTTTAATTTGAGGAAGTGATTTTTGCGCCGTTCGTACTGTACGAACTTGTTCGTACTGTACGATCTGTATTAAATACTTACTTAAATTAACACGTGATTAGTGCACGTAATCAAGGCCTAATTGAGATTTGCACATCGTACTGTACGAATATGTTCGTACTGTACGATTGGTTTTAAATACTTACTTAAATTAACCCGTGATTAGTGCACGTAATCAAGGCCTAATTGAAATTTGAACATCGTACTGTACGAACTTGATCGTACCATACGATGAACAGAGACGACATCCGATCGTCCAGACCATCGTCCTGTACGAATAGTATGTTGTTGAATCGTACCGTACGATATTGTATCGTACAGTACGAATTGTTTTTGTACTGTTCGTACACCTTCGTACCAGGACGACGGCTGTTTATGAAGATCGTACTGTACGATGATGAATCGTACTGTACGAACAGTAACGGCTAATTTTGAATTCAGAGGTTTTTGGAGCCTTTTTTAATATGCCAATCAAGTTCTTTTTGGGTAAGATTGTTAGAGAGGGTGAACGTGATTAGAGAGGGATTCCAAGGGAGAAAACTCAAGAGAAATTCTTGAGGGTTGAGAGGAAGGAGGAGGTGAGCGTTGTGAGGGAGAAGAGGTGTGAGGGAGATCACACGGTTGCTCCAAGCTCGCTGCATCTTGCTCCTCCTGTGGCCCGAGAAGGATTTGAGGGAGGATCTCCAAGGGAAAGGCTCGTCTGCATCCGTTACCTCGAGGTTCTCTGCCTTCTCCAGGAGGGAGAAAAACGAGAAGGTTCTCTGCCGTCGCCAGGAGGGCGAAAACAGAGTTTGGTCTTCCGCCACGCCGGGTTGGTGAAAGGGAGGTTTGTACAGGCTTCTCCGCCTTGCCAAGGGGGGCAAAAGGAGAACTATTTTTATAGTGAAAATCCCGGAGTGGAGGACTCCGGGGAGTGGACGTAGGTCATATTTTGACCGAACCACTATAAAAATCTTGGTGTGTTCGTTCTTTATCATTGTTTACTTTTTGCTTGCACTTTAATTTTTCATATCTATTGCACGTGGTTTTTTGATAAAGCAAAATTGCATTGATCTTTATTTTAATATTTCAAAAAACAACAAAAAATTAGAACTCTTGTTTAGGGTTAATTTTTATTAAGAGAAAACTTTTTACAATTCACCCCCCCTCTTGTCGTTTAGTAATTTCAATTGGTATCAGAGCTTGTTTTTCAAAAATAGTGTTTTAGAAAACCTTGAAAAAACGATCATGTCGAATTTTGGTAATCGTAACACTGCGGAGGGTTATTCAATAACTCGTCCACCACTTTTTGATAACATACCGTTTGATTTTTGGAAAATTAGAATGTCTACATTTTTGCAATCTATAGATTACCGCATGTGGATGTTAGTTAATGATGGGTATGTTGCACCGTTTAAAACTGTTAATGGTTTGAAAACTCCTGTACCGTTTAATGAATGGAGCAATGAGGATAGGGAATTAGCCCAACTGAATGCTAAGTGCTTAAACTGTTTCTTTTGTGCATTGAAATCTGAGGATTATATGAGAGTATCTACTTGTGCTTCTGGTAAGGAGATTTGGGATAGACTGTGCATTACATACGAAGGAACAAACGAAGTAAAACAGTCTAGGCTTAACATTTTACTGCATGATTATGAATTATTCCGTATGAAACCTAGCGAAACAATTTCTGACATGTACACTAGGTTCACCCAAATTGTGACATCCTTGCATGCTTTAGGTAGAGAAATTTCAAATTCTGAGAAAGTAAATAAAATTCTTAGATGTCTGCCTAGTTCCTATGATGCTAAGATAACTGCTATCACTGAGTCCAAAGATCTTAATGTTTATTCTATTGATAACCTCCTCGGGTCACTCATTGCATACGAGCAAGGAGTGAGCCAAAGGCAAAGTGATGCAGGTGAAAAGAAAAAGGAGCGGACGGTGGCATTAAAAGCTAGCAACTCAGAAAGTGAAAGCTCTGCAGGGGAGGAAGACGATGAAATAGCACTGATGACCCGACAGTTCAAAAATTTTCTGAAGAGAAAACAGAAGCGTCATCAGAACAGCTGGAATAAAGGTAAAAGCTCAAGGACCAATAAAGTTTCATCTGATACAATTTGCTTTGAGTGCAGGAAGCCAGGTCATCTTCGAGCAGATTGTCCTAATCTTAAGAGCCAACCAACAAAGGAGAAAGGAGATGACAAAGGTAAATACAAGAGAGGAAAGACCAAGACACAGAAAGCTTTTTGGGCCGACTCTGCCTCAGAATCATCAGAAGAAGAAGCAGAGGAGGAGGTAACAAACTTGTGTCTTATGGCTAATGATAACCTTGATCAATTGGATCAGGATGAGGTATGTCAACTTTCTTATGATGAATTATTGCTTATTTCTGAGAATATTCATGACTCTTATAGAAAACTGAAGAAAATGCATGCTAAACTTAATATTGAATTTAGTTCCTTACAAATTGAGCATGCTAACTTAGTTAAAGAAAATTCTGATTTAGATAAAGATCACATGTTACTTCTTGATGAGTATGATGCATTAAATAAGAAGCATATTGATCTAATTGAAGCGCATGAATCCTTGAAAACATCACATATTGAACTAGATGTAGAGTATGAAAAACTAACTGCACTTATATTAGAAGTAGACCATAGTGAGCACTTGCTATTGATAGAAGTTGATGGATTGACAGCTCAAAATAAAACTTATAGTGAAAAAATAAAAGAACTAGAAAAAGAAATTGCATCACTCACAATAGGCCATCCTAGAAAACCCCCAACACAGCATGCATCACAAAATCTTAGGAAGAGGCACCACCACACTCATAGATTAGTAAACCCATTTCCTGGTGTTAGGTGCTTCTCTTGTGGCATGTTAGGTCACATAGCCCGCACATGCACAATTCACCGTAGGACACACTTAGTATGGAGACCTAAATTGCATCCATCACAGCATAACATGCATACATCTCATTCATGCAAGCATAAGGTGGAACCCAAACTCACTTGGGTTCCCAAATCTAATCTGTGAATGAAATTGTAGGAATGCTCTCACAAAAGACCTAGTGAGAGCATGTGGTACCTGGATAGTGGCTGCTCGCGACACATGACTGGAGACATGAAGAAGTTCATCCTATTGGAGACCAAAACTGGAGGCAAAGTAACGTTGGGAGACAACACTACCAGGAAGGTGATAGGCTCAGGTACAGTTGGTAATGCTAAGAATTTTTTAATTGAAAATGTTTTACTAGTTGATGGTTTGAAACATAATTTACTTAGCATTAGTCAACTGTGTGACAAAGGTTTTGATGTTAAATTTTTTACTGATAAATGCCTGATTAGTTTATTTGGTGAAATAATTTTAGAAGGAAAACGAATGAACAATGTTTACATGTTAGACCTTGATCGTGTAGATAACTCAAAATCATTTTGCTTGAAAACAATAGTTGATGATTCGTGGCTATGGCATAGGAGACTGTGCCATGCTAGTATGAAAACTCTTAGAAACATCACTCAGAAAAACCTAGTTAGAGGTGTACCTAAATTAGAATTCACCAAGAATCACTTATGTGATGCTTGCCAACAAGGAAAACAAGTCAAATCATCCTTTCACTCAATTAGAGACGTGATCACCTCTAGGCCACTAGAAATTCTACACATGGACTTATTTGGACCCGTTAGTACAGCCAGTCTAGGTGGAAAGAATTATGGATTTGTGATTGTAGATGACTTCACTAGATTTACTTGGGTAAGATTCTTAGCACACAAGAATGAGTCTTTTGAGGAATTTAAAATTTTCTCCACATGGATACAACGAAAATTAGGTTGTGAGATATCAACAATCCATAGCGATCATGGTGGAGAGTTCCAAAATGAAAGATTTGAGTCATTCTGCCAAGAGATAGGAATAGAGCACAATTTCTCAGCTCCAAGAACACCCCAACAGAATGGCATAGCAGAAAGGAAAAATAGAACCTTGGTAGAAGCTGCTAGGGCAATGTTAGCGGAGTATACCCTTCCTAGATACTTTTGGGCAGAAGCAGTCAACACAGCCTGTTATGTTTTGAACAGAGTAAACATTAGATCGAAGCTGAATAAAACTCCATATGAACTCCTTAAGGGTAGGACACCAAACCTTTCACATTTACATGTCTTTGGGTGTAAGTGCTTCATCTTAAATAATGGTAAACATCCCTTAGGAAAGTTCGATCCCAAATCTGATGAGGGTGTCTTCTTAGGCTATTCTTCTGTAGGTAAGGCCTATAGAATTTTCAACAAGAGAACCCTGGTAGTAGAAGAATCCACCCATGTGGTATTTGATGAATCTGATATGCCCTCAGAAACTAAAATTGAAGATGATGAAATAGAGGCAATTCAAGGAGTAGAGACTATGACCTTAGAAGAGAGGGTCGAATCTCAGGAAGACTTGCCTAGAGAATGGAGATATTCTTCTAGTCATCCTAAAGAGTTAATTTTAGGTGACCCTTCAGAAGGTGTAAGAACTAGGCATGGACTTAGGAAGGAGGTTAGTCACTCAGCTTTCATCTCTATGATAGAACCTACAAGTATAGATCAAGCCTTAGGAGATGAATTTTGGATTCTAGCAATGCAAGAAGAGCTGAACCAATTCACCAGGAATGATGTTTGGGAGTTAGTTAAGAGACCTAAAGAGCAGAGTGTTGTTGGAACAAAATGGGTCTTCAAGAATAAGGTGAATGATTCAGGAACAATAATAAGGAATAAAGCAAGGCTAGTAGCTAAGGGGTACAACCAGATTGAGGGAATAGACTTTGAAGAAACCTTTGCCCCGGTTGCTAGACTAGAAGCCATAAGAGTGCTCTTAGCTTTTGCTTGCTTCAAGAACTTTAAGTTATATCAAATGGATGTAAAGAGTGCATTTTTGAACGGGGTAATTAAGGAAGATGTCTACGTTGAGCAACCCCCCGGATTTGAAAGCTCACAATTTCCAAACCATGTATACAAATTAAAAAAGGCACTATATGGATTAAAGCAAGCACCTAGAGCATGGTATGAAAGACTTAGCTCATTTCTTTTGAATAGAGGTTTTCAAAAGGGTAGTGTAGATACTACTCTCTTTTTACAAAAAGTTAAAGAAGAAATTCTCATTGTTCAAATATATGTAGATGACATCTTGTTTGGATCCTCGGATAAAAATTTATGCGATGAATTTTCAAAAACAATGAGTAATGAGTTTGAAATGAGCATGATGGGAGAGCTTAACTACTTTCTTGGCTTTAGTGTGAAACAAATGGAAAATGGAACCTTTCTTAGCCAATCAAAGTACATTAAGGATATTTTAAAGAAATATGAAATGGATAGTGCAAAACCCATGAACACCCCAATGAGTTCGACAATCCAATTAGATAAGGATCCTAGTGGAAAATCAGTAGATCAGAAAAAATATAGAGGAATGATTGGATCACTTCTTTACTTGACTGCCAGTAGACCGGACATCATGTTTAGTGTATGCCTTTGTGCCCGTTTCCAAGCCGATCCTAAAGAGTCTCACCTAACTGCTGTTAAAAGAATTCTTAGATATCTACTAGGCACACCAAACTTAGGAATTTGGTATCCCAGGCACAGCACTTCCTTTGAAATCCTTGGGTACTCAGATTCTGACTTTGCAGGATGTAGGATAGATAGAAAGAGCACCTCTGGTACCTGTCAATTCATCGGACAATCATTAGTTTCTTGGTCCAGTAGGAAGCAAAACTCAGTAGCACTTTCCACAGCCGAGGCAGAATATATTGCAGTAGGAAGTTGTGTTGCACAGGTACTATGGTTAAAACAACAAATTCTTGATCTTGGACTACCTGTTGGAACCATCTCAATCATGTGTGACAACACAAGTGCAATTTGTATCTCTAAGAACCCAATTCAGCACTCCCGAACAAAACACATAGACATTAGACATCATTTCATTAGAGATCACGTCGCTAAGGGAGATATAGAATTACATCACGTCGCTACAGAAGATCAATTGGCAGACATATTCACAAAACCATTAGCGTTTGACACCTTTAGTACCTTGAGGACTAGATTAGGTGTCATAGATATAAATGCATAAAAAAAAAAAAAAAAAAAAAAAAAAAAAAAAATTTTTAGGGCTGCTCCTGATCACCACACACTCACCACACCAAAATTCACACTGACTGTTCATCGTACTGTACGATCTATATCGTACTGTACGACTTATCACAAATCTAGCGTCCACCAATAGGCAGAATTCAGCTCTGTTGATCGTACTATACGATACCCATCGTACTGTACGATTATCGTCCAGTATTATTGCCTACCGTACTGTACGATACCTCCACTTCGTACAATACGATCCACGTCAGCAACGGATTGGGACGAATTAAAGCCGTTTGGTACGACATTATTGCGTATCGTACTGTACGATACCTCCACTTCGTACAATACGATCCACGTCAGCAACGGATTGGGACGAATTAAAGCCGTTTGGTACGACATTATTGCGTATCGTACTGTACGATACCTCCACTTCGTACAATACGATCCACGTCAGCAACGGATTGGGACGAATTAAAGCCGTTTGGTACGACATTATTGCGTATCGTACTGTACGATACCTCCACTTCGTACAATACGATCCACGTCAGCAACGGATTGGGACGAATTAAAGCCGTTTGGTACGACATTATTGCGTATCGTACTGTACGATACCTCCACTTCGTACAATACGATCCACGTCAGCAACGGATTGGGACGAATTAAAGCCGTTTGGTACGACATTATTGCGTATCGTACTGTACGATACCTCCACTTCGTACAATACGATCCACGTCAGCAACGGATTGGGACGAATTAAAGCCGTTTGGTACGACATTATTGCGTATCGTACTGTACGATACCTCCACTTCGTACAATACGATCCACGTCAGCAACGGATTGGGACGAATTAAAGCCGTTTGGTACGACATTATTGCGTATCGTACTGTACGATACCTCCACTTCGTACAATACGATCCACGTCAGCAACGGATTGGGACGAATTAAAGCCGTTTGGTACGACATTATTGCGTATCGTACTGTACGATACCTCCACTTCGTACAATACGATCCACGTCAGCAACGGATTGGGACGAATTAAAGCCGTTTGGTACGACATTATTGCGTATCGTACTGTACGATACCTCCACTTCGTACAATACGATCCACGTCAGCAACGGATTGGGACGAATTAAAGCCGTTTGGTACGACATTATTGCGTATCGTACTGTACGATACCTCCACTTCGTACAATACGATCCACGTCAGCAACGGATTGGGACGAATTAAAGCCGTTTGGTACGACATTATTGCGTATCGTACTGTACGATACCTCCACTTCGTACAATACGATCCACGTCAGCAACGGATTGGGACGAATTAAAGCCGTTTGGTACGACATTATTGCGTATCGTACTGTACGATACCTCCACTTCGTACAATACGATCCACGTCAGCAACGGATTGGGACGAATTAAAGCCGTTTGGTACGACATTATTGCGTATCGTACTGTACGATACCTCCACTTCGTACAATACGATCCACGTCAGCAACGGATTGGGACGAATTAAAGCCGTTTGGTACGACATTATTGCGTATCGTACTGTACGATACCTCCACTTCGTACAATACGATCCACGTCAGCAACGGATTGGGACGAATTAAAGCCGTTTGGTACGACATTATTGCGTATCGTACTGTACGATACCTCCACTTCGTACAATACGATCCACGTCAGCAACGGATTGGGACGAATTAAAGCCGTTTGGTACGACATTATTGCGTATCGTACTGTACGATACCTCCACTTCGTACAATACGATCCACGTCAGCAACGGATTGGGACGAATTAAAGCCGTTTGGTACGACATTATTGCGTATCGTACTGTACGATACCTCCACTTCGTACAATACGATCCACGTCAGCAACGGATTGGGACGAATTAAAGCCGTTTGGTACGACATTATTGCGTATCGTACTGTACGATACCTCCACTTCGTACAATACGATCCACGTCAGCAACGGATTGGGACGAATTAAAGCCGTTTGGTACGACATTATTGCGTATCGTACTGTACGATACCTCCACTTCGTACAATACGATCCACGTCAGCAACGGATTGGGACGAATTAAAGCCGTTTGGTACGACATTATTGCGTATCGTACTGTACGATACCTCCACTTCGTACAATACGATCCACGTCAGCAACGGATTGGGACGAATTAAAGCCGTTTGGTACGACATTATTGCGTATCGTACTGTACGATACCTCCACTTCGTACAATACGATCCACGTCAGCAACGGATTGGGACGAATTAAAGCCGTTTGGTACGACATTATTGCGTATCGTACTGTACGATACCTCCACTTCGTACAATACGATCCACGTCAGCAACGGATTGGGACGAATTAAAGCCGTTTGGTACGACATTATTGCGTATCGTACTGTACGATACCTCCACTTCGTACAATACGATCCACGTCAGCAACGGATTGGGACGAATTAAAGCCGTTTGGTACGACATTATTGCGTATCGTACTGTACGATACCTCCACTTCGTACAATACGATCCACGTCAGCAACGGATTGGGACGAATTAAAGCCGTTTGGTACGACATTATTGCGTATCGTACTGTACGATACCTCCACTTCGTACAATACGATCCACGTCAGCAACGGATTGGGACGAATTAAAGCCGTTTGGTACGACATTATTGCGTATCGTACTGTACGATACCTCCACTTCGTACAATACGATCCACGTCAGCAACGGATTGGGACGAATTAAAGCCGTTTGGTACGACATTATTGCGTATCGTACTGTACGATACCTCCACTTCGTACAATACGATCCACGTCAGCAACGGATTGGGACGAATTAAAGCCGTTTGGTACGACATTATTGCGTATCGTACTGTACGATACCTCCACTTCGTACAATACGATCCACGTCAGCAACGGATTGGGACGAATTAAAGCCGTTTGGTACGACATTATTGCGTATCGTACTGTACGATACCTCCACTTCGTACAATACGATCCACGTCAGCAACGGATTGGGACGAATTAAAGCCGTTTGGTACGACATTATTGCGTATCGTACTGTACGATACCTCCACTTCGTACAATACGATCCACGTCAGCAACGGATTGGGACGAATTAAAGCCGTTTGGTACGACATTATTGCGTATCGTACTGTACGATACCTCCACTTCGTACAATACGATCCACGTCAGCAAGCATGATAGATAAAAAGGCTTAAGGTGAACTTCTTCTCTCATATTCTTTCTTCTCTCTCTCTCTCTCTCCCCCTTCTCTCCTCTCTTTACCTTTACTAAAAGATATTAAATGGAAGCTTAGGATGGTGGTGAGGGATTTAAGCAAAATGAATTTAGATATTTTAAAATATATTTTTATTGTATAAACATTATAACGCTACCTACCCAGCACTGCACCACTCTGTAATAGAGAGCACAATACTGTTGAGATAGTTGTTACTTAGTTTTGCATGCATGTTTAATATTCTTGCAACTTGTATGTTTTTTATGATTGCAAATATTATTGATTTGATTATTATTTATCCTAACACATTTTGGAAAAATTATTTTATTCTTGTATGTATTAATATTTTAGAGATATTATACTCTGAATTGTTGAAAACTTCAAATCAAGATCAGTTTAGAGTTTATTGTAATCGAAGTATGTATTTACCATTTTATTGAGTCTAAGAGAGTGTGATTGTAATTGAGTAACTAAGCACACACACACACACACACACACACACACACACCAAGGGAGAGTTTAAAAATCATATTTTTAAACTGATCGTACAGTACGATGTCACTTCGTATGGGATGATCTGGCCAGCTATTTCTCTATCGAGCAATTAAACGAACCGATAGGAGAAAAATTTTCTAAGTATGGATCATACGAGATGATCTCAGTTTTTATATGGGGATAAACGCCTCTATTTTGTTCTCGTACGAAGATCTACGGGACGATATTAGTGTTTGTATAGGGACGAATGCCTCTTTTTGTTCTCACATGAAGATCATATAGGACGATCTTAATTTTCGTGCAGGGAAGAAAGCCTCTATTTTGTTTCTTGCACGAAACATTTTTTCCAAGTCTAGATCATACGGGACGATCCCCATTTCATACCAAGATGAACATCTCGGGTCTGTTCTCGCTCATTTCGTCCAGACATTTTATACACACAAAAATTAAAATTGTCTAACTGTTCATCTCCAATGAACTTAGTTCGTACCGAATAATAATCACATATGAAATGATTTTATACTGATTCACAATAGGTTTGTATGCAACAATATTTAAATTATTAGTGCGTACGAATATACGATCATACTATATAATCATGTATGCTCTAAATTGAAAAATTCACTTTTCTGGACAGTTTTTTGTGTCTTTTTTATAAAAGGTCCATCTAAAACTAATGTGAATAAACTTCTAATTTTTTCATCTTCATGATTTTCAAAGGTAATTGAAAGAGAGAGTGTGAGAGAGTGTTTGAGAGAGATTTCTTGCTAGTGGAGTGTGAAGGGTTCACAAGGTTACTCAAAGATAAGGATCTCTATTTGATTTGTGTTTTTCACTCTTCCTCTTGTCTTTCTAGATTACTCATGAGAAGATCTTTAAAGAATATTTGATTCTCTACCGACACTTGAAAAATGTGAACAGCAGAAGGTTCTCTGCCGACACTTGGAGAGTGTTAACAGCAGAAGGTATTCTGCCTATACTTGGAGGGTGTGAATGGATGAAGGTACTCTGCCTACACCTGGAGGGTGTAAAAGGATGAAGGTACTCTGCCTACACTTGGAGGGTGTGAAAAGATGAAGGTATTATGCCTATACTTGGAGGATATAAAAGGACGAAGGTACTCTGCCTACACTCGGAGGGTGTAAAAGGATGAAGGTTCTCTGCCTATACTTGGAGGGTGTGAAAGGACGATGGTTCTTTGCCGCACCGAGGATTGGTGAAAGAGAGTTTTTTAAAGCTTCTCTGCCTTGCTTTGGGGGAAAAAGGAGAGTCACTTTTGGTATCAGAGCTTTATTTCAAAACTATAAGTTTAGATTACATTTTGATAAACGAGCATGGCTACTTTTAGAAATTGAAATACACCTGAAGGGTATTCGATTACTATACCTCCTTTATTTATAACATCCCTTTCAATTTTTAGAAAACATGCATGTCTATATTTTTATAGTCACTAAATTATAGTATGTGGATTTTAATTCAAGAAGGGTATACAAAACTAACAAGATTAGTTGATGGTATTAAAGTTGAAATACCCTTTGATGAATGGACTGGAGAACAACATGACTTAGCACAGTTAAATGCAAAATGTTTAAATAGTTTCTTTTGTGCACTTAAGTCAGAAGTCTACATATGGGTTTCCACTTGCAAAAGTGGAAAGGACATATGGGATAAACTTTGTTTCACTTATGAAGGGACTAATGAAGTAAAACAATCTAGACTAAACATCTTATTACATGACTATGAATGATTTTACATGAAACCCAATTAATTTATTTCTGACATGTATACAAGATTTACTCATATAGTCACTTCTTTACATATATTAGGTAGGGAACTAACGAATACTGAAATAGTTAATAAAATTCTTTGTTATTTTTTTACTGCTTATGATGCAAAAATAACTGCTATTATAGAGTATAAAGATTTGTACGTTTATTATGTTGATAATCTTCTTGATTCACTAATTGCCTACGAGAAAGGAGTGAGTCAAAGGAAGATTAATGCAGGTGAACAACGAAAGGAGAATAATATTGCACTAAAAGTGGAGAAGTAGAAGTGTGATCTTTCACAACCTAAGGATGAGGATGATATTACCTTGATGACTAGGCAATTCAGGAGCTTTTTAAAAGGAAGCAGAGGAGGCGCCAGTAATGGAACAGAGGTAAATTTAATAAAAATATTAAGGTTTCTAATAATGTGATTTGCTATGAATGCAGGAAACCTAGATATATAAAATTGGATTTCCTAAACCTAAAAGACACTCCTAGTAAGGAGAAGATAGAGGAGAAACCAAATCTGAAGAAGGGAAAGAAAAGATTCCAAAGAGCTTTTTGGGCAGACTCAGCTTTGGATTCATAGGAAATATAAAAAGAGGAAGTCACCAATTTATACTTAATGGTCAATAATCTTGATCAATCAGATTAAGAAGAGGTATGTGACTTAACTTATGTTAAACTATTAGAAGTTTCTAAAAAGATTCATGATGCATATAGGAAGTTAAAGAAAATGTATGCTAGTCTGAATTTAAAATTATAAGAATTGCAAAGAGAACACAAAATCCTTTGAAAAGATCATGGATTGATAGATAAAAACCACATGAGCTTACTTGATGAGTGGTGACTTGAATAAGAAGAATGAAACTTTAATATCATCCAATGCTCAATTGGAAAAGACTTTAAAAATTTTGAGGATGAATCAGAGAATATATAACACTATTTAAATTTTGATAAGAATATTCTAAAAGATATGAACACATTTTTGAAATTGAAAATACAAGCTCTCAAGAAAAATAGGGAACCACCAACAATTGAAGATTTTACTAATCCTATTTTATATCCAAAATTTTTAAAACAGGAAGAGATAGAATAATTATAAAAGATTAAAAACCCCTTTCATGGAGTTAAATGTTACTCTTGTGGCATGATTGGACATATTACACACACTTATACATTGGATAGGAAAACTCATTTAGTATAGAAACATAAGATGCATAAATCTAGACATATCATACATGCATCTATTTTTAATTTGCCAAAAGGAGAACCCAAACTTATTTGAGTTCTCAGGTCTAACATTTGATAGTTTTACAGGCATGCTCTCATACAAGGCCTCATGAGAGCATTTGGTGCCTAGACAGCGATTGCTCAAAGCATATGACTGGAGAGACTAAGCAATTTATATCGCTGAAAGCCAGAAGTGGAGGCAGGGTTACACTTGGAGATAACACCACTAGAAAGGTGGTTAGATCAGGTATGATTGGAAACTTGTAAAATTTTTTCATTGAAAATGTGTTACTTGTAAAAGTCTTAAAACATAATCTTTTAAGTATTAGCCAACTATATGATAAAGGATATATATACAATTTTTTCCTACGAGCTGCATTTTAAGCCTAAATAGAAATAATGTTTTATATGTTTTAAGGGTAAACAATATTTATATACAAGATTTAAATTATATTACAACTCCTAATTCCTTCTATTTGAAAACCATTTATGATGAATCATGGTTATGGCATAGGAGACTTTGTCACTCTAGCATAAAAAACCTTAGAAAAATTACATAAAAGGAATTGGTTAGAGGTATACCAAAACTATACTTTACTAAGGATCACCTTTGTGATGCACGTAAATTTGGAAAATAGGTGAAGTCCTCTTTTCAGTATAATAAGAATCTTAGAACTAGTAAATCTTTGGAGATTTTATATATGGATCTTTTTGGACCATTTGAAACTATAAGTCTAGGAGGGAAGGTATACGATTTTGTGATTGTAGATATTTTTTCTTTATTCACTTTGGTTAAATTTTTATATCATAAGAGTGAATCATTTGAGGAGTTTAGAGATTTTTTAACTTAGATTCAGAGGAAACTAGGATGTGAGATTTTAACAATCCAAAGTGATTACGGTGGTGAATTTGAAAATGAAAAATTTGAGAATTTTTATAAAGAAAAAGGAATTGATCCCATTTTTTATGTACCTAGAACCCCTCAGCAGAATGGAAAAGTCAAAAGAAAGAAAAAAATACTAATAGAAGCCGCTCGAGGCATATTGGCAGAATATTCATTTCCTAAATATTTTTGGGTTGAAGCGGTTAGCACTGCATGTTATTTTCTGAATAGGGTGAACATCAGATTAAAATTAAATTAAATACCCTATGAGCTTCTTAAAGAGAGAACACCTAATTTATCATATTTGAAAATTTTTAGATGTAAGAAGTTCATATATAATAATAAAAAATATACCTAAAAAAATTTTGATCCAAAATCAGATGAAAGAATTTTTCTTGGATACTCTAGTATTGGAAAATCTTATAGAGTATTTAACAAAAAAACTTTGGTAATTGAGGATACCACACATGTTTTATTTGATGAATTTGGAATTTTGGAACAGCCAAATTTGGAAGAGGTTAAAATAAAAATAACTCCCAATGGATTGAGTAAATTAATTTGAATGAAAATTGAGAGTTAGAAAACCCGTTGCCTAGACATTTGAGATATTATAAAAACCACCCTAAGGAATTGATTTTAGGTGAACCTAATGAGGAAGTTAGGATTAGGAATGGACTAAGCAAAGAAGTCAATCATTCTATCTTTATTTTAATAATAGAACCCATAATTATAAGTCAAGCACTTTTTGATGAATTTTAGATTTTGGCTATGTAAGAAGAATTAAATTAATTTATAAGAAATAAAGTTTGGGAATTAATTATAAGGCCAAAGGATCAAAGAGTAGTTGGAACTAAGTGGGTATTCAAGAACAAAATGAATGACTCAGGAGTTGTTATTAGAAATAGCGCTAGATTATTGGCTAAGGGGTATAATCAGATTGAAGGGATTAATTTTGAGGATACTTTTGCCCATGTAGCAAGACTTGAAGCAATTAGGATTTTATTAGCCTTTACCTATTTTAGAGGATTCAAATTATTTCAAATAGATATTAAAAGTGTCTTTTTAAATGGGGTGATTCAAGAGGATGTTTATATTGAACAACCTCCAGGATTTTAAAATTCAAAATATCCAAATCATATTTTTAAATTAAAAAAATTTATGTTGATGATATCATCTTTGGATCTACAAATAAAATTCTTTGTAATGATTTTTCTAAAATAATGAGTGGTGAATTTGAGATGAGTCTAATGGCTTAGCATATGACGAAAATAATGACTTAATAAGCAAATTGGAAATCTTACCAAAGCATAAGAAAAAGCATCAATAAATGTGGAGCAAATGTAAAAATAGTAAGAATACTAAGATTTCCATTAACGTTATTTACTTTGGGTATAGAAATCCTGGACATTTTAAGTTTGAATGCCCAAACATAAAATCTCTTCCTACAAAAGAAAATAGTAAAGAATAAATAATATAGGGAAAAGATAAAAAGTAAAAAATCTTCTAGGCATACCTAGCTTCTGAATCATCAAAACAGGAGCAGAACGGTGAGGTATAAGTATGTTAAGGTATGTTTGTGTGTTTTATTTATGTGTTTTTATGTGATTATTTATTTATTTTGTGTGTTTAATTTTCATTATATTTTAAGCATAATTTTATGTTTTAGTTTCTTTATTATGTTGTTATTTTTATGTGTTATTTTTTTTCTTCTTTTTGATAATATCAAATAGGGACAATGTATTGTAGTTTGTTGTATTTATGTTTAATTTTTTTTTTGTTATTTAACTTTAAAAAATAAAAAATACTTTCCCCTATTTTTTAATATAATTCTTTTAGTAAGGAGGAGTTTAGAAGAAAATAATTTTGATTTTAGAAATTTAACCAATATTATTTACCATCATCAAAAAGGGGGAGATTGTTGTAACTCGGGCATTTTAGTTTATAATTTTTATGATAACAAATAAAATTGATTAATTTTTATTTCTCCTAGTATTTATAGTGCATATTTGTTTATAGTGCACCATTCCTTAAAGATTCAAGGGTCAAGATTATGTAGAATTAGTTGTATTAAATGAGTCTGTAATTTTCATTTATTGAGTCAAGTCTTATAATAATGTATGTTAGATTGGTGATCATGCATACACACAGAGGGAGCAAAAAATAATTTTAAATATTTTAATTTTTTTGTACAATGTACTGTATGATCTAAATCGTAGTGTACAATCTGGTGTAACAAAAATTAATTAAAATAATTTATTTTCCTAAAAAAATATTTTTAAATATAACTAATTGTATAGTATGAATACAACATCGTACTGGACGATCTGTTATAATTAGAAATCTTGCCGTCCATAAAATTAGGCAAATATTTAAATTTGAAAAGTTGTTCTAATTATAATGTACGAACATTATCGTACTGTACGATGTCTTAAATATTGCCTAATTTAATCCTGTGATTAGTAAATTAAAATGGTTTAATTTTGATTTTTTGATCGTACTGTATGAATTGGATTATAATGTACGATCAACAGAGATGATTTTAGCCATCCCATGCTTCATCTTGGACGAACTACATTTTTATTGAACTGTTCGTATAGTACTAACTGTACATCGTATAATATAAACAAGCAAATTGAATTGTTCATACAATACTAAATGGTGATCGTACTACATTTTTATTGAACTATTCATACAATACTAACTGGACATTGTACAGTATGAACAGGAAATTGAATTGTTCGTACAGTACTAACTAGTGATCGTACAGTATTAATAAGTCAATTTCTGCATGTCATACTGGATGATCTTTAGATTGTACGGGATCATCTTCGATGGCGGAATTGAGTTTTTAGGGTTCTTTTTAGCCCTCTATTTAAGCACCTCATAAGATTTTATAAGAGTCTTTAGTATCCATTGAAGCTTCATTTTTTTGGAGAAAACTTAAAGAGAGAACTTGAAAGGGAGAGAGAAAAGGGTGGAGTTTGAGAGAGGGAGAAGATCCTTAGAGGGGGATTCAAGGGAGTGTGAAGGATATTTCATACGGTTGCTCCGGTGAGCTTGCACCTCAGTACCATCGGATTCAAGGTTCATCTTGAGGGAAGTTTTGGGAAGAAGAATATCTCTTTGGTGTCAAAGAATCCGGCTCCGCCGCATCGGGGATGGTGGAAGCTATTTTGTAAGGGCTTCTCCACCTAGCTGTGGGGGCTAAAGAAGAATCACTAAAGATTTAGTGTAATACTTGGAGGGTGCCTTTGGGAGTGGACGTAGGTTAAGGTTTGACCGAACCACTATAAATCTGGTGTGATCTTTCCATTATTATTTTTACACTTTATTATTTCCATATTTATTTTTGTTTTGATTATTTACATGGATGAGATTAATAATTTATCTTTTTATCATGAATGTAATTCACTTCCACCTCAAGTTATAAAAAGAGTTTTCTTTTTGTTAAAGAAGTTTTTAAAATATCCAATTCACCCCCCTCTTGGCAAATCTTATACTTTCACTTACAAGACAAAAGATCAGAAGGAAAAACAAAGACTGAAAGGCCTTAGGTCACCGTGATGTAAAAATAAAACCACAAAATAGAAGACAATAAACTAAATCCATAAAAATCTATAATAGAATGACCAGCTTCAAAAAGAAAAACTTAATTGCCAAAACATGAATGCGAAGAAGAGGGAGATCTTCATCAGCATTAGATCAAGGTTCTTTGCCTACTCAAGGAGGGAGTTAAAACATTCCTGGGTTCTCTACCTACACCTGGTGAGTGAAAATGGATTTCCAGGTTCTCTGCCTACTATAGGAGGAAGTAAAAGGATTCAAGATTCTCTGACTCACCAGGTTAGTGTAAAGATTTTATAAGAGCTTCTCCACCTTATTGTGGTAGCAAAATGAGAGTCACTAATATTTAGTGCAATACTTAGAGAGGGAGTCTCTAAGGAGTGACTTTGGTCAAGTTAACCGAACCACTATAAATCTTGGTGTGTTTTTTTCATTTTTTCATACTTTAATTTTTACATATTTCTATGATTTGATCTATAGTCGAAATCTTTTATTACTGTTATTAATAAATTTGTTTTTCTTTTGTATAAATTATTTGGTTTTAAAATATTTAAAAAGATTTTCTTATTCATTAAGAATTTTTTTAAATAACCAATTCACCCCCCCTCCTGGTTAGCCTTGGGACATTTGTATTAGGTTAAACAACCTATTCAAACATTTAAGTGATATTAGAGCCTATATTCAAAAATTAAGGTTTAGATAATTTTTTGAAAATGATCATGGCTACTTTTGGAAACCATAATACTCCTGAAGGGTATTCAATCACTAGACCCCCACTATTTGATAACACTCGTTTTGACTTTTAGAAAACAAATATGTCTACTTTTCTTCAATCACTTGACTATCTCATATGAATTTTAGTACATGAAGGTTACATTAGACCCACTAGACTTATTGATGGTGTCAAGAATAAAAAATCATTTACTAATTAGACAATAGAGGAAAAAGAATTAGCTCTATTTTATTTTTATTTATTTATTTTTTTTTTTTTTGAGAAA
>NW_021319095.1:809561-828685 GCF_001605985.2 Dendrobium catenatum
CTGCCTCCAGCATCTCCCTGATTAATCTCTCGATCTCATCCTTCTGGATTTGAGGATGACGATATGAATGAACAATGATAGATGAGGCTATTTCGTTCAAGATGATAGCATGCTCGTGTTCTCGCGGAGATCTCAATCCTTGATGTGACTGAAAAACCTTATTGAATTGTTGAATCAAAGGCTACACTGAAAGAGGAATGTCTCATCCCTCCTTTAATTTGATCCCCTCCAACCTGTGTAATACCACCAGATAACTTTCCCTCACCTCTTGTATACTCCTCTCCATGGTTTTAAGTGATATCATGGTTTTGGAGAGCCTTGCATCTCCCCTTATCACTACTATTCTCCCTTCCACCACCAGCTCCATCGTCAATGTCTCCCAAGATTTGCAGCCACTTCATCCCTAGGATAACATCACTGCTCCCTAACTCCAACAACAACAACAAGCCTTTATCCTACTATGTGGGGTCGGCTACATGAATCCTTTTTCTTCATTGTGTCCTATTAAAAGTCAAATTCTCGTTTAAATCTAATAAAGAAAGGTCATTCCTAATATTTTCTAACCAAGTCTTTTTAGGTCTACCCCTACCTTTCTTAACATAAGTCAAATCTAATACCTCTACTCTCTTAACTGGGTCATCGGAAGGCCGCCTTTTTATGTGACCAAACCATCTAAGGCGACTCTCTCTAATCTTATCTTCTACTGGAGCTACTCCAACCTTTTCACGTATATGCTCATTTCATATCCTATCTCTAAGGGTAAAGCCACTCTTCCACCCGAGCATCCTCATCTCTGCCACACTTAACTTAGTATTATGCTTCTCTTTTAATGGCCAACATTCGGCACCATAAAGCATTGCAGGCCTCACTACCATCTTATAGAATTTTCCCTTAAGTTTGAGGGGTACATTTCTATCACATAACAAGCCCGATGCATTCCTCCACTTCAACCATCCAACTTGAATTCTGCTGATAATATCCCCATCTATTTCACCATCACTCTGAACAATAGATCCAAGATATCTAAAACGTGTACTCTTATTAATGACTTGATCGCCCAAAGTCACAATCCCCTCACTAGGACTATTACTGCTAAAATTACACTCCATATATTCCGTTTTAGATCTACTCAAGCGAAAACCTTTAGACTCTAAGGTTGACCTCCATAATTCAAGTTTACCTTCAACTCCCTCTCTAGTCTTATCAACAAGAAGAATATCATCAGCAAAAAGCATACACCAAGGTACATCATCTTGCAAATGTCTAGTGAGAACATCCATGACTAAAGCAAATAGATATGGGCTTAAGGCTGATCCTTGATGTAACCCAACCAAAATAGGGAAATACTTGGTCAATCCACCTTGTGTTTGAACACAAGTAATAGCTCTTGCATACATATCTTTAATGATTTGAATATAAGCATTATTGACTCCTTTCTTATCAAGAACTCTCCATAGCACTTCTCTTGGAACTTTATCATATGCTTTTTCTAAATCAATAAATATCATATGTAGATCCTCCTTATTTCCTCTATATTTTTCCATCAAACCTCTGAATAAATGTATGTCTTCCATAGTCGACCTACCCGGCATAAATCCAAATTGATTTTGAGAAACATTAGTATCACGCCGCAACCTATGCTCTATAACTCGCTCTCATAATTTTAAAGTATGACACATTAACTTAATACCTCTATAATTCGTGCAATCCTGTGCATCGCCTTTATTCTTAAAAATAGGAATTAATCACTCATTCTCCACTCATCTGGCATCTTTTTAGTCTTCAAAATAGTATTAAAAAGTTTAGTAAGCCAAGAAATCCCTTCATCTCCTAAGCATTTTCACACCTCTATTGGAATATCATCAGGTCCAACAGCTTTTCCACCCTTCATTCTATTTAAAGCCTCTCTAACTTCAGTTTTACTAATACGCCGATAAAAACAGAAATCTTTACTTTCATTTAGGGTGCTAAGGTCACTATAGTCAATCTTATTTTCACACTCTTCATTAAAAGTTCATTATCATGCATTAAAATATTCAACTTAAATTACTTGACTTCACTAGTACCTTCATATGTAATGCATAATCTTTCCAAATTTCTTTGCCAGTAGTACAAGTAGAGATTCTCATGCAATTGTCATAATTTAATGCACAGAAAAAATAATTCAAGCATTTAGCATTTAATTTGAGTATTGATTTGTTCTATTATACTCCATTCAGTAAAAGTAATATTAATTTTAACTCCATCTATCATGCATGATGGTACAAAATAGCCATTTTGAATCATATGCCTCATTCGATAATTAATTAATTATAAAAAGGTTGACATGCGAATTTTCAAAAAAATAAAAAAATATATTTTCAAATAAAGGTGGTCACGTAATTGAATAGCCTTCCGTAATGTTATAATTTCCAAAATATGACATGATAGATTTTCAAGCTTTTCTAAAACACTATTTTTAAAACCCCACTCTGATACCAATTGAAATTACGATATGCACCAAGTGGGGGGGGGGATGAATTGGAAAAATTGTTGTAATAAAAATTCCTAAATAGGAGTTCTAATAATTCTTTTTTTTTTTTAAATTTAAATAAGAAAATTAAATTATGTGGATGAAAGTACTTGAAACACAATTAGCAATAACAAATTTTTTCAACAACTTTCACCAAGCAATTTTAATGTAAATAAAATTCGAGTGTAAATAAAAACCAGTAAAGGAAAAATCACACCATAGATTTTATAGTGGTTCGGTCACTTGACCTATGTCCACTCCCTAGGGTCCTCCACTTCAGGAATTTCACTACTAAATAATAGTTCTCCTTTTTCTCCCTCTGCAAGGTAAAGAAACCCGTACAAACCTCACATTCACTAATCTGGCGTGGCGGAGTGCCAAGCGCTTTGTCACCCTTCTTGTGATGGCAGCGTACCTTCTAGTTTTTCTCCCTCCTATAGAAGGCAGAGTACCTTATAGGTCATTGATATTGAAGAATCTCCCCCTCGGAGAGCCTCCCACAAGATCTTCTTGGGCCACAGGAGGAGAAAAGTGCAACAAGCTTGGAGAAACTGTGCGATCTACCTCACACTCCTCCCTCACTAAGCCCACCTTCTCCTTCCTCTCACAAACCCTAAAATTTTCTCAAGAGCTCTCTCCCAAGGAAACCCTCTCTAATCACGTTCCTCTCTCTTAGTCACTCACAAAAAAATAGAAGTTTTTGATATTTAAAGCAGGCTTCAAGAAACCCTAAAATTTTCAAATGAGCCGTTAGGATCATACAGTACGATACAATATCGTACAGTACAATTAGTACAAAATGACTTCGTCCTGATACAAATGGTTTACGAATAGGCAAAAAGTTTCAAAATACAATTGTACAGTACGATATAAATTTGTATAGTACGATATATAAAATTCTTTTGTTCATACATTACAATTTCCGGGACGATGAAACTCACCTCTATACATCATAGGGTACAAACTACTTTGTGCAGTATGACTAGTCAAAATCAAGATATCATCCAGTATGAAAATTGGGATGATCAAAAATACCCTCAGTTAATCATATAGTACAAACCATGTCATATAGTATGATAACTAGTCAAAAATTAATCCTTGATTTATGCACTAATCTCGGGTTTAATTTAAGTAAGTATTCAAAAATAGGTCATATAGTATGAATGGGATCGTACCGTATGAAGTATTATTAAACTTACTTAAATTAATCTAGCGGCTAGGGTTTTTTATTAGTAACACTTCGTACAATATGATTATAATCGTATAATATGACTTCTTTACAGAAAGTCATTTCAGCCAGATCAGATCTTACAGTATGATATAAACTCATATAGTACGATCAACAAAGAAAAAAAATTCTTCATTTTAAAAACCCTCCCCTCCTGTGTGTGTACTCAGTCTTGCATATAATTTGTGGCCAGACTCAAGAAAAGAAAAATTGATAATAAATGAAAATTTACATTATTATGAACTCTAACTCCTAATCTACCCAGTCTTGAGTCTTCTTCTTGTTCTGAGTAACTTATGAACTCCCTGAAATATTTTTTACTCACAAACAAGAGCAGAAATTAAAAGTATTCAATGAATAGTAATTTAAACGGCATTATTTTTCATCATCAAAATCTCAGACTAGGGGTCATTTATTGCAACATAAAATACAGTGAAAATAATAAGAAATAACACAATGGGTTTTATGGTGGTTTAGTCAAATATAACCTACATCCACTCCTTGGAGGCTTCCTCTTTAAGTATTGCACTAAACTGAAGTGACTACTCTTTTGCTCCCACGGCAAGGAGGAAAATTCCTTACAAAATCTTTCCACTGATATGGTGAGATAAAGAATCTTGAATCCTTTCCACCCACCTAGTGAAGGTAGAGAACCAAAAATCTTTTTACTCCCTCCTGGAGTAGGCAGAGAACCTGGATCTAATGGTGAAGATGATCTCCCTAGAGCTACCAAGGAAGAAGTGGAGCAACTCAAAGAGGATGATGAACACCTTACACGGAATAACCTTTGTGATTCTCTCATAAACTCCCCTCACAAGAATCTCTCTCCCCTAAGCTCTCCCTCTTCCTTCTCTAAGCTCCCTCTTGGATTAACTCCATAGCAAAAGATTAATCCAAGGGTTAACTTCATTGATAAATAGAGAGCCTCTAAAAAGAAGCCCTAATTTTTAATTTTATGTAATTAATCTTCCAGGAAGATCGACAGATCATCTTGTATGATTAGTACAAAATAGCCCTATTAGCTAGGATGATTACCTTTGCTATGTTCAATTAGTATAAGTATTACTACAGATCATTTAGAATGATCTTAAGATCATCCGGGATAATTAGTTCAACATGTTGAGTCTTGATTAGGTTGTTAAACTTAAACTAATGTCCCAAGGCTAACCAAGAGGGGGGGTGAATTAGTAATTTAAAAAAATTCTCTTGGATTTTTAAATTGGAAAACTACTGATTCTCATAGCCAGTTAATTAAGGTTTTAAAATAAACTTTTCAACCACTGATAAAAAACTTATAGTAAATAAATATGAAAATTAATAGACTTAAAAATTTGTAGTGGTTCGGTCAAACACAACCTACATCCACTCCCTAAAGACTCCCTCTTTAGGTATTGCACTATTACTAAAGTGTCTCTCCTCTTGCCCCCGCAGTAAGGCGGAGAAGGCTTTACAAATCCTCTCTTCCACCAATCCCTAGTGCGGTAGAGAATCGTCATCCATGCACACTCTCCACGTGTCAGTAGAGAATCATCTTCCTTTCACACGCTCCAAGTGTTGGTAGAGAATCGCCGTCTGTTTACACTCTCTAAGTGTCGGCAGAGTACCATCATCTATTCACACTCTACAAGTGTCGGCAGAGTACTGTCATCTATTCACACTCTTCCAAGAGTTGGTAGAGTACCAGATCTTCTTCAAAGATCTTCTCACGAGCAACTAGAAAGATAAAAAGAAGAGTGATAACCAAAATCACAAAGAGATCCTTACTGTCATCTATTCACACTCCACTTGCAAGAAATCTCTCTCAAAAACTCTCTCTTTATGTTGCACTTGAATAATCATGTCACGTCAATTTTAGTGGACCTTTTATATTAAAGACACAAAAACAATCCATAAAACTAAAATTTTTAATTTTGAGTATACACGATCGTATGTTCGTACATACGAATAGTTCAAAAATTGTTCCTTACGAACCTTATGTGAATTGGTATGAAATAATTTTATGCACAATGATCATCCTGTACCAACCCAGTTCATATGGTATAAATAGTTAGAAAAATTTTCATCTTCATCGGAACGAAGAGCAAACCCTCAATTTCGTACCCTGTATGGCATACGTTTACTACATCGTACGATATGGTCAATTACAAAAATTTCAATATTCGTCGGGACGAAAAGGGACCTGACCAATTCGTACCCTAGACGACGTACATATAATGAGCACATCATGCGATACGAACCATTCATAGTTTTTTAAAATTTGTCTAGATGAAAAGGGGCCCATCTAATTCATACCCTGGACGACATATGTACGATGACGACATCATACGATATGAATTGTTTAGAAAAACTTCAATTTTTTCTGGACAAAAAGATACCCATCAAATTTGTACCCTGAATGGCATACGTACAATTGGTATATTGTATAGTACGATCCATACATAGAATTTTTTTTTACTTTTGACTGCTTGCAAGGAAAATAACTGAACATATAATCCCATACAAAATTTCTTCGTACAGTATGATCAGTTAAAAAATTATTTTAAACTCTCCCCCAATGTGTGTGTGCACAATTACTTAATTACAATCACATAATCTCAGACTTAATAAAATAAAAAATACAGACTTTATATACAGTAAATCCTAAATTGATCTAAATTAAAGTCTTCAATAATATCGAGTATGATTTCTCTAAAATATTAGTACACAAAAAGTAGCAAGATAATGCATCAAAATATGTTAGGAGAAATAATAATCAAATCAATAATATTTGAAATCATAAAAAGTATACATGTTGCAAGAATATCAATAATCAAGAACTATGTTACAACTATCTCAACAATCTATCCCTTTTTGATGATGGAAAAACAATTATTGTTTGAGTAAAATTGAATATCCTAAATTTCTACTTAGCTGCCTCTAAGAGAATAAATATATGAATATAAGGGAATTCATTGAAGAACACATTTTTTTTATTTTTAATTTTACACAAATGACAAAAACAACAAACAAAATAACACTAACATAAAAATCCTAAAGCACAAAAACAACACTAAAACAAAACACAAAAACAACACTAATACAAAAACACAAAAAAATAATATTAACCAAACAATATTACTCCCCCTTTTTATAACAACAAAAAAGGAAAAAGAAAATTGAAATAGAAGAAGTCATATGAGAAACCTTAGTAATTGATCTTGAAAGAGATTAAAATAGAATTGTAATAAAAAATTAATTAGCATTACATGAAAAATAAAGATTCAAAAGCATTAAAATTAAAGTATAACTTAGAAAAAAAAATCATCAAGTACATGAAGCATTCTAGACAATTAGATAAGGAAAATTATTGCAAAAGTGATGAAATATAGATTAGTTAAGTTCACTTTTCAATATAAAATATAATTAAGCATTAGATTTATTTAAATTTGAAGATTAAATGATAAAGGAAAGAACATATTCAATTGACAACATTACACATTTTTCCAAATATTTGTGGCATACTTTATGCTTCTTTTTGTATTTGGGCTAATTTTATGCGTCTTTTCAATTTGAGAACCATTGTGCATCTTTCGATTTTGTACACATTATACATTTCTTTTTTATATCCTTTTTTTTAATTGATCTTTCCAAAATCAATAATCTAAAAAATCAAAATTTTCTAATTACAAAGATAATTATATTAAAAAGTGAAATAAAAAATAATAAGATATCAAAATTGTAATAATAATATTTAAATTATGTTTTCCTAAAAAGAACATGAGATTGATAGCCTTAACTTAATCGAGTTATAAGTTAAGTTAATATATTTTGAAAAATTAGATTTCATAATAAAATTAATTTTTGTATTGCAGTTTAATTTATAACACTTTTTAGTTCAATTAAAACAGGATTATCATATAGGCAAACTTATATTTCAAACAACGAATAAAAGCAACTAATCAAAACAAGACATTTTTTATTATTATCAATTTCAAGATCACATATATTTAAGCACTTTGATATCAATTTTTATCAAAATAAAAATAGTATAATATTAACATACAAACTAAACAAAGGCAAGTACACAAAATACTAAACAAATACAAGTACACAAAACATTAAAATCATCACTAAGATCATCATATCTGGAGAGGACTAGCAAAGATAACACAAAAGAAGTACATCTAGAACTCTGAAGGGCCCTAGTCTAGAGGAGGAGGCTGGTTGAAGGCTAAAAAATAGCTATTCATCATAGCTATATTAGTGTTCATCGAGCGAATTGACCTCGGATCCAACTGATGTCTTCTTGGTATTGTGCATCTTGCTGGTTTAAGTAGTCTGAATTTGATCAAAACATTGATCAAAATGAATCTCTAAATGGTTAAAGCACTTGACCATCTCCTAAAAGTTAGGTCCCTAAGAAGGTGCAAGTGCTCTCCTTCTTCCTTAGTATCCTAACTAGAATTGTCATTCTTCCCAAAAAGAGCTCAAAAGAGGCATCGGTGAAGTAGATTGACATTTCAAGTGGAACCTCTGGATGAACAATGCTATACTTCTTTTTTAAGATGTAGGTCACTAGATTTCCTAGAGCAATATTTTTCTTCCTCCTACGAGAAATAAACCTAATTTCAGAAAGGTTATGTATGTAATCTAAAATGAGTTGGGCTTCATCTATTGGTTATCCAGTCATAATTAGATAGGTAACAATGGATAGAAGAGTAGTTATATTTATCACCAGCCTTCGGAATGATTGAAGTTTTAAGGACATGCTGAATGATCCTTGCATTTTGATTTAAGGTATAAACCCTAACCAAGTGACCAACTTAAGAAACCCCCTCTAAGAACTTTATTTATTTCAGACCAATCAAAGTTAGATTTGGAGGTCATAGTGTCTTCTTTAATTTCTTAAGTCCTTAGATGCAGATAAGTTATTATATATTCCTTAGTGATCTCTACCTATTTCTTTTGGATAAATGATCTTATCCTACTCTCGTCCTCACTAAAACTCATGTTTGCTAAAAAGTAGTGAAAGGTCTCTTTATGATAGGCATGAATCAGAGTCAAAATAAAGGCAAATTGAGTTGAAGCCTTGGATTAAGAGTTTAGATGGAGTGATTTTTGTTGCTACAAAACTATAGTAAGAATCCTCATTTGCTCTAGACATAAAGTTTTCATCTACACCCCTAGAAGATGAACCATTAGAAACTCTGTCGCGCTTACCAGAACTTGCCATTTCTAAGATGAGAAGGATTCAAGAAGGGTTGTAATTATTGAAGTGAATGAAAATGAATTCTAACTCCCTCCTATTTAAAGAAAAATGACCCTTCGTACGTATACAAATTGATTTGTACAGTAAAATAATTATGTCATACATGTCAAAAATAATTTCGTATATACGAATGATAACGTCCAAAATGAAATGACTTTTCGTAATCACAAAAGTTATGAAGCATCCTTTTACACATGCATTTTGACTAGATGATCGTACATATGAATAGGTGTTCATCCAGAAAGATTAGTTATTTAAGATCATTTTAATGATGGTTAGGTTCATCTTCCATAGAGAATGACACCTGGTTCGTATGTACGAAGTAAAGTTCCGTATGTACGATCAGTTATAATGACTAATTCTGCCCAGATAACCATCTACATGCATACAGACGAATGAAGACAAATCGTCCGGGACACTATCGTACAGTACAATATATGTTATAAAAATAAAAACTTTACGCGTTCAGTCTAAAATAATGAATGAAATGCTACAAAATTCATACGAGATGAAAATAATTTTGTATAGTACGAATATAACACTTGGAAAATTCAACGCAAATGATCTAAAATAGGAATTTTGATAAATGGTATGTGTCTAAATCACACAAAACATTAAAAGAAAAAACCAAAAAATACAAAAAACACACAAAAATAATAACAATAAAAAACAGAAAGACACATAGAAACATATCAAGTTTGCAGAGGATTTTGTTTAAGCATTAAGATCGATCACACCTAGTCTTATTCTTAATGTGCTAAAAGTATCAAAGGCTAGTGGTTTTGTAAAAATATCTGTAAGTTGATTTTTAGTTGAAGCATGGTTCAATTCAATTTTTTCTTTGGATACATGATCCTTAATCAAATGATGCATTTTGTCTATATGTTTGGTTCTAGAATGTTGAATAGGATTTTTTGAAATGCAAAATGCACTAGTGTTATCACAATAAATTAGAATTTTTCCTATTATAAATCCTAAATCAATCAACTATTGTTTCAACCAAAGAACTTGTGTCACATAACTTCCTAAGGCAATGTATTCAGCTTTAGTAGTAGATAGGGCTATGAAATTCTATTTTCGATAGGACAAAGAATCTAAAAAATTTCTTATAAATTGATAAGTTCCAGATGTCCTCTTTCAATCAACCCAACAACCTACAAAGTTTGAATATGAATATCTAATAAATACTTAGGATACCAAATTTTTAAGTTTTGAGTTCCCAAGAGATATCTCAAAATCCTTTTTACTGCTGTCAAATATGATTCTTTTGAATCTGATTGAAATCTAGTAAATAAATAAATACTTAACATAATATCGGGTCTGCTAGAAGTCAAATAAAGCAAATATCTAATAATTCATCTAATTTTTTTTTTATCAACAGATTTTTCCTTTGAGTCCTTACCTAACTGAACTGAGGAACTCATAGGTATACTAACTAGTTTAGCATTACCCATTTCATACTTTTTAAGGATATCCTTAACATACTTTAACTGATAAAGAAATGTTCCCTCCTCAAATTGCTTAATGCAAAAACTAAGAAAATAATTAAGATCTCCCATTAAGCTCATTGAAAATTCATTACTCATTATTTTTTAAAAATTATCATAAAGATTTTTATTTGTAGATACAAAAATGATATCATCAAAATAAATTTAAATAATGAGTATATTGTCTCCCAATTTCTTCAAAAAGAGAATGGTATCCTCAATTCCTTTTCAAATGATCTCTTAAGTAGGAACAAGCTTAACCTCTCATACCAAGCCCAAGGTATCTGTTTTAATCCATATAATACCTTTTTTAATTAAAAATTATGATTTGGGTATTTTGAATTTTCAAAACCTAGAGGTTGATCAATATAAACATCCTCTTATATCACTTTATTCAAAAAGGCACTTTTAACACCCATTTGATGCAATTTAAATTCTCTAAAATAATCAAAGGCTAATAAAACTCTAATTGCTTCAAGTCTCACTACAGGGGAAAAAGTCACCTTAAAATTAATTCATTTAATTTGATTATACCCCTTAGCCATGAATATAGCTTTATTTCTAACAACAACTCCAGAGTCATTCATTTTATTTTTAAATACCCACTTAGTTTCAATTACACTTTGATCCTTTAGCCTTGCAATTAATTCTCAAACATCATTCCTCCAAAACTAATTTAATTCTTCTTGCATTACCAGAATCCAAAAATCATCTAAAAGTGCTTGTTTTATATTTTTGGGTTCTATTAATGAAATAAAGACAAAATAATTAACTTCTTTGCTAAATTCATGCCTAGTCCTAATACCCTTACTAGGTTCACCAAAAATCAATTCTTAAGGTTTATTTTTAGAAAATTTTAAATTTCTAGGCAAAGGATTTTTTTCCAAATTTTCATCTAAATTAGTTTTCTTAATCTTTTGGGAGTTATTTTCTATTTCATCATCTTCCAACTTTGGCTCTTTCAAAATTCTAGATTCATTAAATACAACATGTGTGGTCTCCTCAACTACCAAAGTTCTTTTATTAAATACTCTATATGATTTTTCAACACTAGAGTATCCAAGAAAAATTCCTTCATATTATTTTGGATCAAATTTTTCTAAGGAAGATTTTCCATTATTATGTATGAATACCTTACATCCAAAAACATGTAAATATGACAAATTAGGTATTTTACCCTTAAGAAGCTCATATGGTGTTTTTTCAATTTTGATCTAATGTTCACCTTATTCAAAATATAGCATGCAGTACTAATCGCTTCAGCCCAAAAATATTTAGGAAGTGAATATTCAACCACCATGGCTCTAGCGGTTTCAATAAATATTTTATTATTATTTTTGACTATCCCATTCTACTGAGAGTCCTATGTGCATAAAAATTATGATCAATTCCTTTTTTCTTATGAAAATCCTAAAATTTATCATTTTCAAATTCACCACCATAATTACTTTGAATAGTTAGAATTTCACACCCTAGTTTCATCTGAATTTAAGTTAATTTTTTTTTTAAACTCCTCAAATGATTCACTCTTATGAAATAAAAAATTAACCCATGTGAATCTAAGGAAATCATCAACTATAAAAACATATACCTACCCTCCTACACTTATAGTGCTAACCGATCTAAAAAGATCCATATGAATAATCTCCAATAGTTTACAAGTTCTAAGATCCTTATTGGAATGAAATGAGAACTTCAACTATTTTCCTAATTGACATGCATAAAAAAGGTGATCTTTAATAAAGTTTAATTTTGGTATACCTCTAACCAATTTTTTTTGGGTAATTTTCTTAAGGTTTTTCATGCTAGCTTGATTGATTCTCCTATACTACAACTATGATTCATCAAAAATAGTTTTCAAATAAAAAGCATTAGGAGTTTTAATATAATTCAAATCTAGTATATAAATATTTTTTACCCTTATTCTATACAAAACATCATTTTCATTTAGGCTTAATATGCAACTAGTAGAAAAAAATTTACACTCTACCCTTTGTCACATAACTGGCTAATACTTCGAAAATTATGCTTTATGCCTTCAACAACTAATACATTTTCTATGAAAAAAATTTTACAAATTTTTTTGCTCATACTTGTGCCAACCACTTTCCTAGTGGTGTTATCTTTTAGTGTAACCCTACCTCCATTTCTAGCTTTTAGCACTATAAATTATGTAGTATCTCCAGTCATATGCTTTGAGCAACCACTGTCCAGGTACCAAATACTCTCACAAGGCCTTGTATGAGAGTGATCCTACAAAATAATCAAATATTAGTCTTGGGAACCCAAACAAGTTTGGTTTCTCCTTTTGGCAAAATAAAAATAATGCATATAACTATGATTTGTTTTATGCATCTTAGTTCTCCACACTAAATAAGTTTTTCTATTTAAAGTATAAGTGTGTAATATATGTTCAATCATCCCATAAGAATAATATTTAACTTTAGGAAATGGGTTTCTCAATTTTCTATAATAACTCTATCTCTTCCTAGGTTTTAAAATTTTTTATCTCAAAATAGGATTAGTAAAATCTTCAAGTATTAGGGGTTTCATATTTTCTTTAAGAGCTTGCACTTTCAATTTAAGAAATGTATTTAAATATTCTAACACATTCTTGTCAAAATTCAAATAGTGATCTCTACTCTCAGATTCATCCTTAAAATCCTTAAATTCTTTTTCTAATTTAGTATAGGATGATTTTAAAATATCATTATTTTTATTCAAATCATTGAATTCATCAAGTAAGTTCATATGGTTATTATCTATCAATGCGTGATCTTTCCTAAGGATGTCATGCTCTTTTTGTGACTCTTGCATTTCTAAGTTCAGTCTAGCATGTATTTTCTTAAGTTTTCTATATGCATCATGTATTCTTTCAGAGACTTCTAGTAATTTATCATAGGTTAAGTCACATACTTCTTCTTGATCTGACTAATTAAGATTATTGGCCATTAAACACAGGTTGGTGACTTCCTCCTTTTCTATTTCTAACAAATCCAAAGCTGAGTCCGCCCAAAAAGCTATATGAAATCTCTTCTTACCCTTCTTCACATTTCCTTTCTCTTCTACCTTCTCCTTTCTAGGAGTGGCTTTTAGATTTGGGCAATCTAATTTTATATGTTCAGGTTTCCTGCATTCATAGTAAATCACATCATTATAAGCCTTAATATTCTTATTAACTTACCTCTATTCCATTGTTGATGTCTCCTCTACTTTTTTCTAAGAAAACTTTTGAATTGTCTTGTCATCAAGGAAATATCATCCTCATCCTCAAGTAGTGACTGTTCACTCTCTATATCATTTAGTTTCAATGCTATGTTCTTCTCATTTCTTTGTTCTCCTACATCAATCTTCCTTTGACTCACTTCTTGCTCATAAACAATTAGTGATCTAAGAAGATTATCAATAGAGTTAACATTTAAGTCTTTAGATTCTATAATAGCAGTTATTTTAACATCATAAGTAGTAAGCAAACAACGAAGAATTTTATTGACCATTTTAGCATTGGTTAGTTCCCTACCTAATACATATAAAGAAGTGAATATTTGAGTAAATCTTATATATATTTTAGAAATGGATTCATTGGGTTTCAGACAAAATAATTCATAGTCATATAATAAGATTTTTAATCTAGATTGAGTTACTTCATTAGTCCCTTCATAAGTAGTACAAAGTCTATCCCATATGTCCTTTCCACTTTTATAAATGGAAATCTGCATGTAATCTTCTGACTTAAGTGCATAAAAAAAACTATTTAAACATTTTGCATTTAGTTATGTTAAGTCATGTTCTTCTATAGTCCAGTTAGCAAATGGTGTTTCAACTCTAATGCCATCAACTTATCTAGTTGGCCTAGTATATCCTTCTTAAACTAGGTTCCACATGCGATAATCAAGTGATTGCAAAAATATAGACATGCATGTTTTCTAAAAATTGAAAGATATATTATCAAATAACGGAGGTCTAGTGATCAAATACCCTTCTGGTATGTTTCGATTTCCAAAAGTAGCCATTCTCATTTTTCAAAAAGTAGTCTAAACTTATGGTTTTAAAATAATGCTCTAATATCACTTATTGAGTCTTGTTTAAGATGTTAAACCTAAACTAATGTCTTAAGGCTAACCTAAAGGGGGGAGAATTAGTAATTTAAAAAATTTCTCTTGGATTTTAAAATTGGAAAATCTTTGATTCTTGTAGTTAGTTAATTAAGGTTTTAAAATAAACTTTTTAACCATAGAAAAATAACTTGCAGTAAATAAATATGGAAATTAAAAGACACAAAAATTTTTAGTGGTTCAGTCAAACATGACCTACATCCACTCCCTGAAGACTCCCTCTTCATGTATTGCACTATTACCAAAGTGACTCTCCTTTTGCCCCTAAAGAAAGGCGGAGAAGCCTTTACAAATCCTCTCTTCCATCAATCCCTGGTGTAGCAGAGAACTGTCATCCTTTCACACTCTTCCTGTGTTGGCAGAGAACCATCTTGCTTTCACACTCTCTAAGTGTCAGCAGAGAACTGTCGTCTATTTACACTCTCCAAGTGTCGGCAAAGTACCGTCATCTGTTCACACTCTCCAACTGTCGGTAAAGTACTGTCATTTGTTCACACTATTCTAAGTGTCAGTAGAGTACTGGATCTTCTCCAAAGATCTTCTCATGAGTAACTAGAAAGATAAGAAGGAGAGTGATAACCAAAATCATAAAGAAATCCTTACCTTTTGAGTAACCTTGTGAACCCTTCACACTCCACTTGCAAGAAATCTCTCTCAAACACTCTCTCACACTCTCTCTTTCAATTGCCCTTGAAAAATCATGAAGAAAAGACTTTTTCACATCAGTTTTAGTGGACCTTTTATATTAAAGACACAAAAAATCGTCCAAAAAACTGAAATTTTCAAATTTGTGTGTACACGATTGTACAAAACAATCATATATTCATACATACAAATAGTTCAAAAACTATTGCATACGAACCTTATGTGAATCATTACGAAATAATTTCATACATGATGATCATCTCGTACGAACCCAGTTCATACAGAATGAACAGTTAGAAAATTTTTCATCTTCATCAGGATGAAGAGGGAACCCTCAATTTTGTACCCTGTATGGCGTACGTATGATGAAAACATCGTACGGTATGATCACTTATAAAAATTTCAACGTTCATCCGGATAAAAGGGACCCATCCATTTCATACCCTAGATGGCGTACGTATGATGACGACATCATACGATACAACCCGTTCAAAATTTTTTTAGATTTGTCTCGATAAAAAGGGACCCTTCCAATTCATACCCTTGATGGTGTACGTATGATGACGACATCATGCGATATAAATCATTCAGAAAACTTTGAATTCAACTAGAAGAAAAGAGACCCCTCAAATTCATACCCTAGATGGCGTGCGTACCATTGGTATATTGTACTATACGATCCATACTTAGAAAAAATTTTCTACTTTTTATTTGTTTGACTGCTCGTAGGGAAAATAACTGATCGTCTCGTATGAAATTTCCTCATACAGTATGATCAGTTTAAAAAATTATAAATTTTAAACTCTCCTTCGATGTGTGTGAGTGCACGTTTACTCAATTATAATCGCACTATCTCAGACTTAATAAAATAAAAAAAAACATACATCATATATAATAAACCCTAAACTAATTTAATTTGAAGTCTTCAACATTCCTGAGCATGATTTCCCTGAAATATTAGTACCCAAAAAACAACAAAACAATGCATCCAAAATATGTTAGGAGAAATAATAATCAAAGCAATAATATTTTAAATCATCAAAAATATATATGTTGCAATAATGTTAATAATCAAGAACTAAGTTGCAACTATCTCAACATAATATACCATATTGATCATTTAGTATGACTTTGGACGATATGTGGCGATCTCCATATTATCCCAAAATTCTCTCGGGATGTCCAGCATGATCCTCCTAGACGATTAGAGTAAAGTTATGGTTTATCAACTAAATTATCTAATACGATCCAGATGGATCACTCTGCATGATTTGATAGAATAATTTAACCATAATTACTCTGCTAATTACCATATCAATATAGGTATAATTATAAAAAATCATCCAGGATGATGCATATCATCCTATATAATTAGAACAAAATTTGAAACTTAAAACATTACCTAAATTATGATTGATGGTTATTTTAATCTTTTAAGTTGATCATTATAGATGATATGGATCATCCAGTATAATTAGTCTAATCATTTATAATTAGTCAGATACCCTTATAAAGGTTTATGTTTTTAAACTAATTATCCATGATGATCTAATTTCATCTTGTATGATTTAGTTAAAAATAGAAAAAAAACTCTAACTCACTAAATATCTCCCCCTGAGTGTATACGTGTAAGGTTACTTAGCTTGGAGTCAACCATATTCAAGATTTGACTCAAGAAAGATAAAAATTGCATTTATATAAAAGTATAAACAAATTCAATCCTAATATACCTGATCTTGAGCTAATGTGCATTACAAGTGATCTTTATGATCCTGAAAGGTTAGTAAGCATGACAAATAAA
Source organism: Dendrobium catenatum (assembly GCF_001605985.2). Classification (NCBI taxonomy): domain Eukaryota; kingdom Viridiplantae; phylum Streptophyta; class Magnoliopsida; order Asparagales; family Orchidaceae; genus Dendrobium; species Dendrobium catenatum. Next base: position 826,598 of record NW_021319095.1, read on the forward strand.
ATATATATTCAATAATAGTAGTAGTAAAGAAACAATAATATTTGTTATCATCAAAATCAAAGTATTTGGACCCATATTCACAACAAACTCCTCCTTTTTTATGATGGTAAACATTATTGTTAAAGATTTCAAATCAAGCAATTTTTTAATTAAATAAAGAAAGAACAAAAAGTAAAACATAAAAACAACAGAAGTAAAACATAATAGATTCTACTAAAGACAAAAGCAAAAAAATAAAATATAAAAACAATAATAATAAAATGTGGTAGATTCCACAAAAGTCAAAAGAAAACAACCCAACAACTACTCACCTTTTTGACATTACATTACAAAAGAGGAAACAAGAAAAGAACATCTCACAAAACAAAATACATAAAAAAGAACCAATACAAAATTAGAACCAAAATACTAACAAATTAGTATAAGGTAGAACCCTGATAAAGTGGAGGTGGTGGTGGCTACTGAAAGAATGGGTATAGGGAAGAAAACCAGTCTCCAAACCAGGCCATGCCTTGGTCCTACTGTTGTAACTGCTAGATTATGTATCCCTCAAACTGAGCTATCTCCTAATCATGTTGTAGCTGCTGCTCTATGACATACGACTCAAATCTGACTTTCCACTGGTCAAACCTTTAAACCAACTCATCGATCTGGGAGTGCTGGTGGATATGGACAGGTTTAAGAATAGATCCTCCCTCTTCATCCTCAGGCTCTCCACATGCATGTTGGTGATGAGTACTGTAAATGGTATGGAAGGAGCTATTGAAGAAGGAAATAAGGAGGTGATCAGGTGGGGCTGAATATTAAAGGTTGTATTTTATCACAAGGACATAGGCAATGACATGTCATAAGGATAGATTTGGTTTCCTTTTGTGGCCTAGATCCCTAATATTGGTATGATGTTCCATGTATCAAATTATGAGATCAGCGACATTAAAATCTTTGTGAGGTAAAATATAGTAAGTGGTGAGGGATAGAACAGGAGTGATATGAATTTGATCCCCACCTTTAGGAAGAATAGATGAGCGAAGAATGTGCTGGATGGTTCGGGCATCTTTAACTAATGTTTTAACTTTGGCTATATGGGTGTTGACCTTTATTCCCCTTAGGATATGGTTAATAGGCACCCTGTTAAAATCAGGATCTGAGATAATGATATGCATCTTATCTCCAGTGGTAGAAAGGTGAATGAGATCATGTAAATCTTGAGATGTAATTTTTATGGGCCTACTGTTGACGTAAGTTTATATAGCAGTGAATGCTTGGTTAATGCAAAGGTTCACAAAAAATTCAAAGAGGAGTTTAGAATTGAAAGGGAAGTCCAGTGTGAGGAGAGAATTACGCGTTGTTCTGGCAAAGATATAAAGTACCTAAAAATTCAAAATACTTTGATCAATGGTTTTTGAATAGGTTATGCCAGCATTCTTGTAGTGGTGGTAGTCTGCTTCATCAGTTTCCTTGATAAAATGAGGATCAATTTCCCTCCTAGATGAACTACCAACCTGCATCTTAGATCTTTTGCCACCCGCCATTTGCAAGACTTGAGAGTTTATGTGAAAGGGTGGAAGGCTTGGAAGGTTCTCTGGCGAAGAAAATAGTGAAAATCTATTATTTATATAAGATCATTGAAATCTTTCAAGATAATCGAGTGTAATAATATCGTCTAGCCGATTCATTAAAAAGGTGGTCATATCATCCAGGCCGATTAGATATTGTCCATGATGATTAGACACAGGCGATAATCCCAAGGAGTCAGATTGGATGATCATTGACTAAATGCATCAGTAAGGACGAATATGTGGATCATCCAGGATGATGTGCAATAATTGATCATCCTAACATAATTGAAATCATCCTACCATTTTCTCCAAATGGATCATTCAGGACAATTACCAATAATTGACTCACTTATAGCCATTGGATGTGTTGTGATTAGATAGGTGTATTTTTATTCATATTATATAGGATGATATGGATGTTTTGATTGAAAAATATATTATTTTTGAAAAATAATAATTTTCTTATAATTTTGAATTTTAAAATTGAACACATCATTATGAACAATATATCGCCTCAAAAGACGATCAT
>NW_021319096.1:0-12858 GCF_001605985.2 Dendrobium catenatum
TTTCATCTCTTATCTTTTAATGGCTTGCGTCCTTATAATCAGTCAAGTAAATTTTGTAAAAATTGTGCCCTTTATCATTATTTATTTATTTTATCATGACCCATATTTTCTTTCAAAAACTTTCCTTAATATCTGTTACTTTCCAATACCCTTGAATTACAATATTAATTGCACTCACAACCAAAAATATGAGATATGTTGGCACTTATTAGTGACAGTTTTAAAACCGCCGCTATAAAATAGTATAAGCAGCAATTTTAACCGTTCCTAAAAGATTGTCAAAAACTTAAGCTTTTTCACAGCTTTTTTATGGAGGCGGTTTGTAAAGTACCGCAAACTTTTTTTAATTTATAATAACTGATATCTCACCTCTACCTCCAGTACTTTTGACAGTGTCCTAGCTCTCGCTCAACATCCCTTGTACGTCTAGCCCAAGGAAAAAAAGCAACATGAATTTGGCCAGCAGAGAGCAAGGACGACAATGTCGGTGTTATGGAGATGGAATTCAGCGCATATTCCTCTGACCAGCACGTGGTCTGTTATGCTGCGGCAAGGCCTTCATTAGCTAGTCTGCACATGTTCTGTTATAACAAACTTTGTACTGAAGCTTTCTGTTTTCAGCTATATAAATGTATCACTGTGCTGTAGACTAGTTAGCTAATGAAAGCATTATTCAGCTCAATTTCTCTGTATCTATTCTTCACTGTTCTTCTCTATGTTTCTGCATTGTTTGCAGTTTAGATTTCCTTTCATGGTATCAGAGCAGTAGTATCCTGCTGTTCGTCATGAGTTCATCATCATGAGTGTCTTCAATGGTTCAACCGGCCAAAGCAGCTGTTACCGTAGGTATGCTGCAAGCTACAGTTCCGTCGCAGCTTAAATTTTTGATGTCAAATGTGAAAAATGTCATTGCAAATCCATTGACGGCAGATAATTATCCGACATGGAAATCACAAATTGTAAAACTTTTTCGTGCAAATGGTTGTGAAGGTTTTCTAGATGGTACAGCTCATTGCCCAGATCAGTTTCTCTCTGATTCAAGTGGTTCTCCAGTTTTAAATCCACAGTATACTACCTGTCTTATCGATCAGAACTAGGCAGCCGCTCTTTATTCTGGGATTTCCCCTGCTATACTTCCTTATGTATTAGCACTCGACCATTGCAATGAAATTTGGACGACCATTGCCAAGCGTCTCCAGTCTCTACCCGCTCGAGGATTATGCAGTTGAAGAACAAACTACAGCATCTCACTATGAAAGATAAGTCCTCAATATTTACTGGAAATTAAATCAAAGGTGGATTCTCTCGCTGCTGCCGGAGCATCATTGGACTCAGAAGAAGTTATTCATCATAAGCTGAATGGATTGCCGGCGAACTATCAGGCATTTAAAACAGCCATTCGCACGAATCTCCAACCACTTTCGTTGGATGATCTCTACACTTTATTGTGTAGTGAAGAGTTGAATTTAGCACATCAAGTCACTCGAGAGATGAATTCGCTGCAGCTTACTACTCCGACCACCGCTCTTGTTGCTTCGCGTGGTCGTGGAAGAGGTCGTTTCAACACCTCTCGTGGTCGACCTGCTTCACTGCCCAAGTCGACTTCCAATGCTTCTTCCAGCAATCGTGGTGGCCGATCATCCAGACCGTTTGTTGCTTGCCAAATTTACGGCAAGCCAGGTCATACAGCAGTTCGCTGCTGGTATCGGCATGACCCTCAATTTTCAAGTGACCCGCCAAACTCTGCTCTATTTTCTCCGGCAAATGCAACGCCTGCAACTGAGTGGTATCTGGATAGTGGGGCCTCATCTCATCTTACGTCCGATCCCACTCTTCTTCAATCGTCTCAGTCTTACACTGGCACGAATCAAGTTGTCCTTGGCAATGGACAGCAACTCCCTATTCAAACTACCGGTAATGGTATTCTCCCTACTCTGGCAGGTAGTTTGCAATTATCGCAACTTCACTTTGTTCCAAATTTGTCCTTTAATCTTCTCTCTGTTCACCGTTTAGCTGCTGATAATCACTGTGATATTTCCTTTTCTCCTCATGGTTACTTCATTAAGGATTGGAGGACACAGCAGCTTCTTCTTCAGGGACCCTGTATTAATGGGATCTATCTCGTTTCCTCTGCTTCGGTCGCACCATCCCAGTCATCGTCGTTAGTTCTTTTCTCTGTGCAAGTTGTTCCGGCCCGATCTTTGGCATCGTAGACTGGGGCATCCTTCGGCTCGCACATTATCTTCTCTTGCAAAGCAATGTCCTTATATTCGTCCAAATGTAACTGTCTCTGTTTGTGATGTTTGTCAAATGGCCAAGAGCCATCGTCTTCCCTTTGTTAAATCTTTAAATCGTTGTAACGAGTCATTTTCTTTAATACATTCTGATATCTGGGGTCCGTCTCCTCTTTCTTCTGTCTCTGGTTATCGTCATTACATAGTGTTTGTTGATGATTACTCTCGGTTTGTTTGGGTTTATCCTCTACTCAAGAAATCTTACGCGTTTATTAAATTCTGTGAATTTAAACGTATGGTTGAATGTCAATTTAACACCTCTATCAAAGCTTTCCGCACGGATGGAGGTGGTGAATATTTGAATCATCAATTTCAAACATATCTGAAACATTGCGGCATCCTTCACCAATATTCGTGTCCTTACACACCTTCTCAAAATGGTGTCGCTGAGCGTAAACATCGTCACCTTTCTGAAATGGTTCATTCTCTCTTGTTTGCAGCCCATTTACCTCAATATCTATGGGTTGAAGCACTCCTTACTGCAGCACATTTAATTAACTGCTTGCCCTCTTCTAATACTTAATTCAAATATTTCTCCTTATGATCTGCTTTACAATAAACCTCCTTCATATACTCATCTCAAGGTGTTTGGTTGTTTATGCTACCCCTGGCTTCGTCCATATAGTCTTAACAAACTCTCTCCATTCTCTCGTTCTTGTGTTTTTCTTGGCTATGCGTTTCCTTAAAAAGGCTATCGTTGTCTTGACGTTGCTACACATAAACTCTACATCTCTCGCCACGTCGTGTTTAATGAATCTGTTTATCCCTTTTCTTCTCCTACATCATCTAATGTTTCTAATGTTTCTCCACCTAACATTCCACCCTTATTACTTGTTCCCACAGCTCATACATCTATGTGTGATAATCCAATTCGGTCTCCTCAACCGCCTCTGCCTTTATCACCACAATCCCTCTCAAGTTCTATTCCAGCTTCAAGCAACTCTTTATCTGCTGCTCCCTCCTCTGTTTCTTCAAGGTCTGCTTCACTTCCAACTCCTTCTTCTGTGCATCCAATGCTTACCCGGCTTAAGCATGGCATTCTAAAACCCAAGCAAATCTTTAATTTGGCTCATATTGTCCATCCCGAAGATCCTACCACTTTTTTGCAGGCCTAGCCTCCAAATTAGAACACTGGCGGAAGGCTATGTCTACGGAGTTTCAAGCACTTCAATTACAAGGTACATGGGATCTTGTACCACCTTATGCAGCATATAATGTGCTTGGTTGCAAATGGGTTTATCGTACCAAACTCCATTCTGATGGTTCAGTTGCTCGATACAAAGCCCGTTTGGTTGCCCAAGGATTTAATCAAGCTCTTGGTTTGGATTATCAGGAGACGTTTAGTCCTGTCGCGAAGATGCCCACGGTTCGCGTGTTTATCCTGGTTGCTATTCATCATTCTTGGCCCATTGCTCAGCTGGATATCTCCAATGCTTTCCTTCACGGTCAGCTTACTGAGCGAGTATATATGCAACAACCTCCGGGGTTTGTTGACTCAGCTCATCCCGATTACATTTGCAGTCTTAAGAAAGCTATTTACGACTTAAAACAGTCCCCGAGACAATGGTATGCTACGTTGTCTACCCATCTTCAACAATTTGGTTTCAAATTCAGTGCAGCTGATCCTTCCTTAATGGTATATCATTCCAGCTCTAGCTCCCTTTATATTTTAATATACGTAGATGATATTTTGTTGACTGGCAATGATAAAGTTATCATGGATAAACTGCTTACAAGTTTAAAAGCTACGTTTTCTATGCGCTACCTGGGCAATCTTTCTCAGTTTTTAGGCATTCATGTTACTGCCTTACCTTCTGGCATTCATTTAAATCAGGCGCTCTATGCTCGTTCAATTGTTCAGAAGGCTGGAATGGAAAACAGTAAAACTGTTTCGACACCTAGCAGCTTAAAATCTGTTATTTCCTCTGACCGTTTGCAGCAGTTTTCAAATCCCGTTCTCTATCGCCAGCTGGCCGGTTCCTTACAGTATTTGACGCTGACTCGTCCTGATATTGCCTTTGCTGTTCAACAAGTTTGTCAGCATATGCATAATCCGCATCAGGTTCACTTCGAGCAACTCAAAAGGTTACTTCGCTATGTTAACGGCACCATCAGCTATGGGCTTTCTCTCTCTCGAGGTTCCATGGAACTACATTGTTATGCGGATTCTGATTGGGCTGGGGACTCAACTGATCGAAAATCAGTTTCAGGTTATTGCAATTTTATTGGTAATTCTCTCATTTCTTGGCAAGTAAAGAAACAATCTACGGTTGCTCGCTCTTCTACTGAAGCGGAATATCGCTCTTTAGCTATCGCGGCATCCGAAGTTATATGGCTTCGTCGCTTGCTGTCAGATTTTAACCTTCCTCCTCAAGCTCCAATGCCGCTGTATTGTGATAATACGTCGGCTATTGCGCTTGCTAATAACCCTGTATTCCATGCCCGGACGAAGCATATTGAAGTTGATTGTCATTTTATTCGGGATTGCATTCAAACCAAACAAATCATCGTTCACCATCTAGCTACTCAGGATCAAATTGCTGATCTCTTTACTAAATCTTTACCGATTAAACGATTCAAGTTTCTTTCTAGCAAACTGATTGCAGCAAGTGCCTCATCAGTTTGACGGGGCCTGTTATGGAGATGGAATTCAGCGCATATTCCTCTGACCAGCACGTGGTCTGTTATGCTGCGACAAGGCCTTCATTAGCTAGTCTGCACATGTTCTGTTATAACAAACTTTGTACTGAAGCTTTTTGTTTTCAGCTATATAAATGTATCACTGTGCTGTAGACTAGTTAGCTAATGAAAGCATTATTCAGCTCAATTTCTCTGTATCTATTCTTCACTGTTCATTCTTTATGTTTCTGCATTGTTAGCAGTTTAGATTTCCTTTCAGTCGGAAGGTATATTGAAGCGGATTTCACAGTCAAAATCTGGTGGCTCGATGGGAAAGCTACAAAGTTGTTTATCCAGTAGTAGGAAGGGCGACAAGGATGTAGATTTTCGGTTTCATCACATTGATTTTGAACTTGCTTCAAATAAATCGAAGTTCTCGTCGATCGACATGAGATTTCAAAACCTGATTCCACATCAATTGTGCTTACGTCTCCTCCCGTCTTGCCTAGTTCACATGCTTGCGTGTTGCGACATCGACAACCCCGACAAACTCGCTTCACGTCCAATTTCTGCTCGTGGAGGGGTGAATTGGGGAGTTCAGATCCCAAATCCACACTGGAAGGACACGATAACCCTTGCCACCTTAAGTAAGAATTTTAAATTTTTTATTTTGTGCTGTTCTATTGTATGAATTCCTACATACTTAATGATATTTGAAAACTTTTTTAAATTTATTCCCATGATTAGTCAATCACATTAAGATTAATTAGTATGATAGATCGTTTCGTACAATACAATATGCAGAAATGATATTCAATCATTCTAGAGATCATCTTGGACAAAACCTTAATTTTTGAACTCATCATACGTACTATACAATGTTCATCGTACTGTATGATGTTTGTTGTACTAGATGATTGACAGAGATGATTTTAATCATCCCGAAGATCATCATGTATGATCTTAAGATAATTAAACTAATCGTACCTTATGATTTATAGATCGTATTGTATGATCATTATACAAAACTTGAACAGTTCATCCTGTGATTGGTCCATCGTATTGAATGAACTTTGGTTTTTAAACTAATCATATTGTACGATCCTTAAAATTTTTAGTTTTTTTTTAAGTCTTGTATAAAAATTTTCTATTAGACTTTTGAAATACTTGTTTGAGTATTGAAGGAATTTTAAGAGAGTTTAGTAAGGTCTTAGAGCATTAGAGAAGGAGAAGGTGAAGTTATGAGAGAGGGAGAAGTGTGAGGGGATTCCACACGGTTGCTCCAAGCAGGCTTGCACCTTGATTCCTCTAGTGGATTTGTTGATATCTTGAGATTGCTTTGGGGAGAAAGGCTTCATGGCTGAAATCTTAGGTTCTCTATTTTTATTAAGATGGTTTAATAAGATTTTAGGTTTTCTGCCTTCACCATAAGGGTGAAAAAACTTTGAGATATTCTGCCTTCACCAGGAGGGTGAAAAAAAATCTAGTACTCTGCCATGCACAATGGGTTGGTAGAAGAGATTATGTAAGGGCTTCTTCACCTTTTTGTGGGGGCTAAAGAAAAGACACTAAAAGTTTAGTGCAATACTTGAAGAGGAGGACTCCAAGGAGTGGACATAAGTCAAAATTTTGATCAAATTACTATAAAATCTAGTATGCTTATTTTTTTTGCAATTTATTTTTCTTGCATCTTAATTTCTTACACAATTATTATTTCTATAAATCTGTGTTTTGATTATTAAGCTTTAGTTATTTTGATTATTGTTGTTACGAAAATCAAAGGACCACCACTACAGGAAAATCACTGATTTCCGGCGGAATTTTCCGGCGGCTTTCTGGCGGCCATGTTTCCGGCGGCTTTTGGATTTTTTTCCGCAAAAATTACATTATTTTTATTAAGTTCTTTCTCTTACGTTTGTGTTTAATTTAAAAATTCAAAAAGGGTTTCTTTGAGAAGAGTAATTAAATAATCAATTCACCTCCTCATCTCTTCTTGGTATGCCTTGAGCAGTTCAACGAGGTTTAACCACCTCTCTTGAACTTTCAGCTATGTTTAATTCTTCATTAGTGGTCCTATTTTTCTTCTTTTTTTGATCTTCTTCGTTGTCTTTTTTCGCTTTGCTGGGGCATGCCGGATTAGTTTTTTTTTTTTTTGAAATTGATCCTCTCTTTGTTCTCTTTGATGTCTTTTGGTTGGACAATGATTAATGGTGCATTATATGATATCTTCTCTATGATTTGTCTCTTATATGTAACCTTTTTTATATATAGTCAATGAAACAGGCAAGCCCCCAATTTTCACAAAAAACAAAAAATAAAAATAGAAAATTTTTATTGATAAGTGCTTTCCATACATAAAACACCAATTATTCATTAACAACGTACTCAAATGATCACACAACGGTATTAATTAACCCAATCAAAGCACTAACTAATTTGCTAATTAATTAGAGAGAGCGGCCAATCATTATTCCTCCATCGACGACGATAACTTGTCCGGTGATATAAGAGGCTGCTGCCATGCAAAGAAACGCTGTCACCGTCGCCACCTCAACGGGCTGGCCCGCCCGCCCCAAAGGAGTCCCCGAGTTTACAGATGAGAGAGAGGTATCACTAGATTCATCGAAGGACTGCAAAATATACAATTAATTAATATATGCTTATACATATATCTTTAGCATGGAAGGCATTGATGTTTAATAAAAAGGCCAATTAATCGTAATTATCAAACTCACAGCTTTTAGGAGTGGGGTTATTATTGGTCCTGGGGCTACACTGTTGACCCGAATGTTGTCAGTTGCCCACTCCAAAGCCAGATTTCTTGTCAGTTGGTTTATTGCTCCTGAAAAAGATTGATAAAATGATTTGAGCTTTGACTGATCAGCTCGTTTATACGCTATGCCTAATTATGAATATTACAGCTTCAAAATAATTAATTGAATGAGATTTGCCTTTTGTTGCACCATAAAGAGTTAATAATGGAAAAGCTAAAAAGCCTCCAACAGAAGAGATGAAGACAATGCTACCGGCACCCGAGGCTTTGAGAAGAGGGTGACTGAGTTGGCTCAAATGAAAAGCAGATTCCAAATTGATAGCCATTAAATTTTTGTAGTCTTCTGCTGTGAACTCTAAGGAGCTCTTCAATATACTCGCCCCTGCATTATTGACCTATATATGTGCAAATATGTTTAGCAACACAACATAATAAATTATCAAAATTATAGTGTTGGAGAGATTTGTCAAGATCTTCCTGATTCCGAGCACAGGTGTGAACTTTTGCTCCTAAACTAGCCAACTCTTCAACTATAGCTTGCCTGATTTAAGTGGAATATAATTAAATATCAGCTTTCTATTTTTATGCATTCAAGAGCAAGGACGAAAGATGCAGAAAAAAAAAGGCCAATTACCCTATGCCTTTGGAGCCACCAGTAACCAAAGCAGTGGTTCCATGAAGGGACCATCTCTTCTCAAACTCAGCCTTCTCCATGGATCGATTAATGATCTCCTCTCTCCCTCTTGATGGTTAATTTATGTAGCACAACTTATTTCTAATAGAAATTAATGACCTCATCAATAACGTTAGTTTACGGATAAGACGTCAGTGATGATGCAATTCATAGATAGCTTAATGAAGGTTAAGTCTCGAATTAGGCGGAGGAAGTTCGATCATTCAAGGCTTTTAGAGGAAGTTGGTCTACGTGCAAACACTGGCTTTGATCATGGAAAAAAGTGAATAGAAGGTTGAAAAAAGAATTTGACTGCTTGGTTTTATTTCTTATAAATATTACATCAATATTTTATTTTTGTACGTAATACTATATGAAATAATATTATTATAATAAATCATATAAAAAAATTATGTTTTAATTGTTAGTTCTTAAAGAAACCTGATTGTGACAACTAACCATCAATCATGGTGTACTATTGACTAAGATCGTAGATCGAGCTTGTTAGGGTCCTTCGCCTGCTTGGGTTCATGTGCAAAGTAGTTTTCTCATTTATGTAGAATAGGACAACACTACATAATTGTGTACCCAAGTGATATGATGTTGAATAATCAGAATACTGGAGGCATACATGCAAAAAGGCATAGTGGTGCTCCGAACCTGATCACGCGCTGCTAGTCAGGCTAGACTACGTCAAAGAGAGAAACATTGTGCAATGCTGTTAGTCGAGCTGGACAATTTTATTTCTCATTTTTCAAGTTTACGTCCCTTGGGTAGTTTTATGTGTCTCTTTGACCATTATGTGCAGAGAACGATGCATGAGTGAAGAGAGACAACAAGAGAGTGAGAAGAAAGAGATTTGAACAATTTCTCTCAATTTTTCATTATGGATTTCTTTCACTATAGGGAAATGCTTCATTACAATTGGACATGCCAGCGGAGGTTTTTCGTCGGTAATACCATCACCGTTACTGGCGGATGATTCAACCGTAAATTACCGGCGCAATATCCGGTGGAATAACCATCGTAACATTACCGGCACACAATCTGCCGGCGTTTCGCCTGCATTTCTTAGGTCTCCGGCGCATTTGCCGCTGGTAATTATCGTCGGTAACAAGCATCATTTATTCTCCGGCATAAGATACGCCGGTAATACCGGCGTATTATATCGGCCGAAAATACCGACGCATCGTACGAAGGAAAAAAGCAATGAAACAACCATCGAATGACTTATTTTGGTTCGCCGGAAATGCGACGGAAGAATCGACGGAAATAGTTATGGCATATATTTTACGTCGGTTTTTTCTTTCCGACGCACGAATTACCGTCAGACCGTTTTTCGTCGGAAATGCGCCGGAAAGATAACATTTTCAGCATATTTATGGTGTTACAGGAGGATTATATCCGCCGGTAATGACGCATTTTCCTGTAGTGTTTGTGTGGTGTGGCTCCGCGGTTTTTTTTTTCCGGATTTGAATTTTTTCACCTTAAATCTCGGTGTTCTTTCTTCGTATGTATTGTCTTTCTAATTAAAAATTGGCCTTGATGGAATGATATGTTTTTATATTTATATATTACGAATTATTTTTCTGTTATAATATTAGTTTTAAAATATATCTAAAAATTTTAAGTCTCATTCTAATTAAAATTTAATTTGATCATGATAACATCTTTCTTATATTAGATACAATATCTCTACTGATCCATGGTGACATATTTAGTCATCTCTGCATATTATTAGAATAAATCTTTTTTTTGCAAGTCCCCCACAATATTCCCAAAAAGGCATGAAGCTTCAAGCTTTGCGAGAGTTGCAAAGACTTTTTTTTTTTCATTGATAGTCAATATCTTATTGATTCCGAGCACCTGCATGTGTGGGCTTTGCTCCAAAATAATTAAATGATTCAAATAAAATATTTAAATAGAAAAATATTTAAACTAAAAAGTAACAGACATAATTTTCAAAAAAAAAAAAGATCTCTGATGGTATTTTATGTTTCTATTTTTATGAGTCGTTACTTTTTTTTGTTTTATAATTTTGGTCATTTATCTTAATTTTCTAACATAAAAGTACATTAGAATATGCTGAAAATTTTATTCTTATTTAATGCTCCAAAATTTATGCACATATCCATATTAGGGGAAATTTAAATATGATATCTATAAATGTCTTGCATATTTATATGTCCAAATTTAATTAGTACAACAATAAAAAAATATTTCTATCCTCAATGACTTGTTTAAATTTAATGATTTTATAATATGATTATGACGCACATAAATATATAAAATTTACTAACTTATTTTAAATATTTAAATTTTAGTTTTAAATAAAAATTTTAATGAGTATGAAAATGTAAATTAGTTATGAGAGAGAGAGAGGAAGAGAGGGAGAGATCAGAAAGAAAACTCCCAACTAAATAACAATGCCTTGGTTCGAAATTATCAAATTTCATTGCTAATGGAGTACGTATGACGCAAAAGTAGATGAAGCAAATAATATTTTAATCTATAATATCGACTAATTAAGTGGTACGTATACGTAGAGATAAAAGATAATTAACAAATTAGATTTGATTTAATCTATTATGTTGCTTATCTACTTAGATGTGAGAGGATTCTTTTAAACTCTTGTTGAATTTCTAATTATCCTTTAACTCATGTGGAGCATTTAAGTATAACTTTATTGGATCACTCTCTTATATTATTGAGCATTAATTTAAATAACTCACATGCCTTGTGCTTTCAGATTTTAGAACATGTGGCTTTTAGATTATGATTTTTTGAATATTGTTAACATTAATTGGGATGCTCTCAATTTCTGTAAAAATAGCATCATTGGCATGCATAGATTGTGGTCTAAACTTCAAAGATTGAAATAAAAATTAAGATGGTGGAATAAATGTGTTTTTAAAAATATTTTCACAAAAAGTAAGGAGATTGAAAAGAAAGTTCTTAATTTGGATAATATTCTCTAATTGAATGATCCTTCTTCTAAGCTTTTAATTGATCTTAATATAAGTGTGATATGTATCAGTTGTAAGAGAAATAAGAGGATTTTTGGAGACAAAAAGCGGCATCTAAATTTCTATTAGAGGGTGATAAGAGCACTGAAATTTTTCATTATGTTGTTAACAATAAAAGAGCAGTGAATCACATTCACAAAATTATTAATTCTGATGGTAGTTTGTTAGAGTCTGCTGATTTGATTGTTAAGTCTGGAGTTGAGTATTCTCAAACATTTTTCAATAATAATGTTGAACCTCATCCCATCTCTAATCCTTGTATTATTCCCAAGTTAATTAATGAGGCTGATAATAGCTTGCTCATCCAATGCTTCACTGAAACTAAAATTTGAAACACCAAGGTATGAATAGTGACTCTAGTGCTAGCCCTAGTGGTTTCTCTACTAATTTTTTTTTAAAGCTTGTGAGATTATTAAAATGGATGTGATGGATGATGTGAAGGAATTTTCAGTGGGTCTCATTTTCCGAAGTATTTCTCTTTTTAGAGTTTTGTCTTGATTCCTAAAAAAGACGGTGCTAACCATTGGGCCAATTTTAATTTATTTGGCATAAGAAGCATGCCATTCAGTTTACTCATTATTCTTGGATGGCGATACAGGGAATGCTTAAAAGTGTAGAAATGATATTCCCGCTGAGAGCTTTTGAACAGGGAAACGTAAACTATTTTATTAAACGTATATATTTGATACAGAGATCTCATATATATATATATATATATAGATCCTAGTTACAGCAAGTGTACAGAATTACATAAGAGCCACGGAACATTCTAGATTCCCAACATAAGTAGTAAAGCTAACATATATATATTCTAATACCCCCCGTCAAATTGTTGGGTCCTTAGACACCGTCAATTTGTCACGAAGAAAAACAAAACGCGGAGTAGAAAGAGATTTAGTGAAGATGTCAGCGACTTGGTCTGTTGTACTGATTGGTAGAAGCCGGATGTTCGTTTGTTGAATGTGATCTCGCAAGAATTTGTGATCAATCTCTATATGTTTGGTGCGAGAGTGAAACATTGGATTGTTAGCGAGGGCTATCGCTGACATATTATCACAATGAAGGTCGGTCGGGTAGTCTTGAGGAATGCCAAAATCCGAAAGTAGTCGTCTGAGCCAGACTATGTCCGACGTCAGAGCCGCAAGAGCTCTGTACTCCGATTCGGTGGACGAGCGAGACACCGTTCTCTGTTTCTTCACCGTCCATGATACAATCGTGTCGCCGAGAAACGAGCAATAGCCAGATGTAGACCGCCGTGTAATTGGATCTCCTGCCCAATCAGCATCTGAAAAAGATTTTAAGATTAAGTTAGATTTAGTTATTGGCAGGCCATAATCTAATGTACCTTTAATGTATCTAAGTAGTCGTTTGAGAAGATAAAAATGTGAAGGTGAAGGATCATGCATATATTGTGAGAGAAGATTAATGCTATAGGCAATGTCCGGTCGTGTTAAAGTAAGATATTGTAGCGAG
>NW_021319096.1:18459-31411 GCF_001605985.2 Dendrobium catenatum
CAACATAAGTAGTAAAGCTAACATATATATTCTAATAAAAAGCACATATGTTCTTTTTTATAGGGGGGTTCCGGCCTCCCCCTCATATTCCTTTTGTTTGGGCAGTCATGAATCTCACTCCCATCTCTTTTTTGAATGCGACTTCTCCTTCTCGCTGCTCACTAGTCTGCTTCCTATGCTTGGCTGTTTCTATCTCATGCCAAATCTTATGCATACATATGACTTCTTGTGCAACAATCCAAACCTTAACCGGTTGGAGAAAAAATTCTGCTACTTCACTACATATGGTGTAATTTACTATCTTTGGAGGGAGCGTAACAAAAGGAGGTTTTCTAATTCCTGGGATAATCCAAAAACAATTAGAGATGTTGTCATCAATGCTATTCGTGCTAAATCAAAAAATTGGAAGTTTAGGGAGAAGCTCAATAGCCGCTTTTGGGAAATTTTGGGTTAATGATGTGTATGCTCGCTGCAGCTGGTTATGTTTTGGTTTGTGGCCTTTTCTAGGTTGTCATTGCTTCCTTATTCCTGAGTTTTGGTTTTCTCGGTATTTCTTTGGATTGTTGTTAGGTTCGACTGTGCTGGGGATTTGGTTTTGTTGTTGCTGGAGGTTTATCTTTTTGAAAATCTAGAATCGACTTGATGTTTCAAGTCTTCTGGTGGCCGGTTTATTTTGCCTGGATGTTGTATTCGGGATGAGCTTTCATCTAGAATTTGTTTTGCTGGCGGTTTGTTGGGTTTTGTTGTTTTATTGGACTATGGTGAGCAAAGGTCTACACCTACTACTTTCCTTGGAAGGTCTTTTGGCAGCCAAGGAGTTTTGATGAATTGGTGTTTTGGAATTTTGGAAGAGGCTGTGATAGTCTTGCTGCTTTCTAGGTGTGGAAACCAGCTTCTTATCTGCTGCTCGGTGGTTTCTTCTTTTTCCAACTGATCTGCAAGCTAATGTTTGATTGGTGTAGACCTTTATATCCTGAGTCCAGGTTTTTTATACTTCCTTTTTGTTTTGGGAGGTATAGATATTTTCTACTTGTAATATCGTTTCTTTTGACTTGTCACTTTTTTTATTCAATATACAGACTTTGGCCCCTAATTTTCCAAAAAAAAAAAAAAAAACTTGGTGTTAAAGAAGAGGTAGAAGGCAGAGGCAAATAGGTCTGTTCTTTTTAATCCCTCAAAACCATGAAATTCCTGTGGCTCTGCCAAAAAAAACAAAAAAACTTGTTCTACCTCCTATCCGTTCACGCAAACCTTCTGAACTCCAATCCTTGCACTCCTTGTCGCAATCACACTCTCCCCTACAACTTTCCACCCAATCTTGAAGCAGCCGGTTACCCTCTGATCCCTTCGTAAACTCCCTGCAATGGCAGTGACGTCAACCCAGTTCTATCTTCCTCCTTGCTGAAACCTTCCAAGGCTGAACTTACGGATTCCTTATGCCTCAAGTCCCCTGCAAAGTGATGTCTTCCTCTTCTCTAGTTTCTGAATAGTCCACCACTCCCTCAACTGACGTTTATTTAAACTCTCAAAGCACCAACCGACCTTCTTCCCTCAGCCAAACACCAAGCCCTTTCAGGCGTCCAAGTCCAAAGAGCTGCAACCCTCTCATAAAAGGATCTGATCTAGCTGCTTGTTCTAATCAGCTATGGACAAAGTTTTAGTCCTTGTAGATGGATTCAAGCACATTAAAGAACTGTAGGAAAGGGTGAAGAACCTTAAAGAAGAGAAGATTTAGAGTACAGTGGAAATTTGCACAATGAACATAAAGCCCTACCATGAAGGATTCTTTGGGAGGATATGGAGGCATATTAGCAAAGAAAGGCTTTGACTGAAGTTGATTTCTTCACTTAATATGGTGAGGGTAGTAGATATCAAATAGAAGAAGTGATAGGAAAAGGAAGCTATGGTGTAGTTTGCTCTGCTCTTAACACTCATACAGGAAAGAAGGTTGCAATCAAGAAGATAAATGGTATCTTTGAGCATGTTTTAGATACAACTAGAATTCTTAGAGAGATCAAGCTTTTCAGCTTCTTCAGAATCCTGATATGATCTTTACCAAGTTATAAGGACAAACAATGTGCATCACCCTCGTTCTCTGAAGTACATCCATTCAGCTAATGCATTTCATCAGGATTTGAAGCCAAAAAAATCCTTACCAATTAAGACTGCATGCTAAAAATCTGCGATGTTGGACTTGCTCAGATCCAGAACTTGCTCTCATCTTATTTTTATTTGGGACCAAGATGTATCACTTCCACCAATTGGAAAGTCAAAGTCCATTCCATAGAATTGAGAAATAATTGGTTGCTCTAGTTAAAAGTCAGATTTGTCTTCTCATGCATTGAGGGGGAGCCGAACCCCACATTAAATGAAAGAGCATGACATGATGGTGCCAGGTTTGTGAATGATGAAGCAGCAGATGGCATATAAATGGTAGAAGCAAAGGGACTGCATCAATTAGTACCAATATGGGCGATATACTTTATATATGCTATCTTATTTGCACGCTCGTCAACCTTTTTCACCAAACAAGGGGGAGGCACACTAGACTAAAGAATTGGTTCAAGCTTCCAAGTTCCACTTGCAGTTTGGCAGAGCTTCATCTACATCTCCATTGTCTCTTTCATTCCAATCTATGATCAAATCCTAGTACTTGTATCCAGAAAAATTTCTAGTATTCCTACAAGAATCACGCAGCTCCAAAGGATTGGCATTGGAATGATGCTCTCAATAATATCAATGGGAATAACAACATTGGTTGGGGTCAAAAGAAAAAAAAAAGAGAGAGGGTAAGGATGAATGTATATATAAAAAAATGTATTGCCGTGTCCGCGCCGTACCTGTGTCCTATATTTTTTAAAAAAGTCGTGTCCAGTGTCCGTGTCGTGTCGTGTCGTGTCAATGTCGCAGTGTCCGTGTCCGTGCATCATAGTATATATATAAGGGTGTGTATCCCTTTTTGTGTATTTTTTATCTTCGCCGCCGTCACACCCCTCCTCATGCAGGTATAACATTTCTAACTCAAAATCTCATTCTCGGCGTTAGCGGCACACCGAAAAATCACTCATACACGCTTTTCTCTAGCATGGTGGGAAGGGAACCCCGTGTGACGCTTACAACAAGGTAGGTAAACCCCCATTTTTGGCGTTAGAAGCGCACCGGAAAAGAACCCATGCGTGCTTTTTTCTAGCGTGGTGGGAAGGAAAATCGGTACAATGCATACGACAAGGCAGGGTCAAATATGAAACTGTGCATTTCAAAACTGATGCCCAAAGACTAATGCACTTCTTTCTCTAGCATAGTGGGATTGAAGATCATTGGCCTTGGTGTCATCCGACACTACTTGTGCATGCTTTTCTCTGACGTGGCGGGAGGCCCATACTCCTAAAATTTCCCCCAAATGAGGCGACACCGGGTGTCCGTCAAAATTTTATCTGAAAAGGATAAGGACTTGGAACAAATAGTGGACATTATTTGAAAAGTAGGGGACATCTTTTGAACTCAAGTGAATATTGAACAAATGACATTGGGCTTAAACTTTAATTAAACCCAAAATGAAACTCATGAATCATAAAAATGACTCAATCAAAGAAAAGCAAATAAGAAAGGGACTCATGCATGAGTTGGTTATAAACTTTTGCATGGAATTTTTGGAACAATAATAATTAACTTGTAACAATCATCTCAATTGAAATACAAATGAATGAATATGTCAAACTTATCATACACATTGAATTATCTTTCAAGTCAAAAAATTTGCAAGTATACTTTGTTTACAAGAAACAAGACATATGAGAGATGTGGCTCGATCACAAAGCCATGATATGAGGCTTTTAGATCATGATGATTGACTTGTAATATTAAGTGTAACTCACTCCTAAGTAACAATCAACTAAAAATGCGGTATGTCATGAACACAAGCAATATACTTCAATCATACTTTTAAGTGATTGAAGTTAATTGGATGGGTAGCACATTCATCAATGAGATGTGAGAAACATATTATGAATGGGAAACATGTGAAGAACACAGTGTCAAATAATTGACACAAAATATGTAGTGAAATTATCATCCATAAAGAAATTCTTTGCAAACCAGAAGTTACTTTCGAATATAATAAAGGGCTTGTGATCCTTGGCATTATTCGCTCACAGGATATAATTGCAAATGGAGACTAAGAACACAAGTTCATCACACTTGTTGTAAGTCACCTCTAGAGGCAAGGGGTTGGAAAATAAGGTTGATTCGAAAACAACAAGAATATGATAGAGGATATGACAACCCACCTACAAGTCATCAAGCGAAGCCTTTGACGAGTGTCATAGTTGACTTATGGAAAGCATGCCAATCAAAAGGGACCGTTTGAAGGTAGCAACAAGAAGTATACATCCAGCAGAGGCATAAAGGGAACATCATACCCATAAATAAAAGGGAGAAATCGTCACGAGGTATAATCAGATTACTATAAACAATAATTAACAAGGGGAATTGTGCATTAAGTCAATGCCACCTTGTTGTATACAAATACATTAAACCTATGCAAGTGATGATAGCGAATATACAATGAATGTGGATTCAGAAGAGCAAACTGATATGTATGCAAAGGAAGAAAAGAGATGCATTGCAGATACAACGGATCTTCATATATAAGGAACTTACAAGAAGATATGTGAGAGTTCTCGCTCACACGGAAGCCCAATCACAGGAGATGATGGACAATATGCAGTAGATGCTAAGCCGTCTCATAATCAGCGACTACTTAAGATTAGTCAAAAGTTTTAACCCCTTACAAATGAAAGGATCTGAAATGCAATAAATATGATGATGTGACACATTTAGAGGTGTTCAAGTGAATGCTAACACACTACAGTGCGCTCATCAAAGTTAATGACCCATGTTTGATAAATGTGATGTTAAAGATTAATGTAAAGTTTGGTGGCCCAAACTCACAACTACAAATAGAGAATTCATCCACCATTCAAATCTTCTCAATGGCTACAACAATCATTTTAGGGATGAATATCTCATATACTTCTCCTATGCAAAGTGATGTGCCTTCAATCGCTAGAAAGATACCATTGAGTTCGATGTATAAGATATTAGCAAGGACACAGTCATCCAAGGTCTTAATGATTGATTCTTTATTTAATCTAACATCATAAGGTAATGATAATGGCATAGTCAAGGAGTTGCCCGCTAATTCCTATACGAGTTATGGGAAGAGAAAGCCAGATCAAATTGTTATATAGTTAGTCTCAGTTTAACCAGGTTCCGAACACTAGTTTGGATGAGAATTATTGAGGCTTGCAAGTTTCTTGATGAATAATGATTGTGCATCCAATATATCTCCAATAAACAAGTATTGAAGTACTATGATAAACATATAACTTCTACGAGTCATCGTAGTGTTGACCTTATTTTTCCCCAGACTCTTGGGTCAAGGGGTTAACTTGGTCAAATCGACTAGCCGAGGCCCCAAGACCTCTCCCATTCAATTCCTTGGGTCAAACTGAATCTGTTGAGCCCTAACGCTGGCCCTAAGTCAACCTGGTTGACCAGATCAACCTAAGTTGACCCAAATTGACCCATTTAGCCCATTTAAGCCCAAATCAATTTAAAATCAATTCAAAGCCTCTTTGATTCAACCCCCTTACCCATTGGACTTAATTGACCAGGTTGACCAAGTCAAATGTTGAATTAGTCAACCTCAGCTTTAAATAGGTCAAATTGACCTATTTAGTTCAAATTAAGCCCATTTAATGCATGAATCTCATTCCAAATCCTCTCTAATTCAAAACCATGGCTAATTCAACCTCAATTCTCTCCTAATTACCCTTTGATTCAATCATAGCCATCCATGTTAACCTTAAGGCTTTAAATAGGAGTTTAGGGTTTTATGAGGGGGGATATGGCATCCTATTCTTTCCCTGAGCCTCTTAATCCTAAACCCTTTCGTGTGTGAGCTCCCCTAGCCTCCTTCTACTCTTCCCGACCTAGAGCCATCGGTCAAAGCTCATCGGCGACGAGTTTCCGGTGAACCAAGACTACAAGCATTCCAAAGCGATGTCCCATTGATCCAAGGATAATCAGGGCTCGAGTTCAATTAAAGAAAGATTCATAGACATTCTACAAATTCAGAGACCCGAGTTTTATTGAAACCATCCATTGGTTTGAGGTATAACCCTAACCCTAGCTAGAAACACCTACATCTAATTAGTTTTTAGGATATTGTGTTTTAGAACATGAAATTACCTCCCCAATAATGCTCTTCATTCATAGATACTGTGTTTAAAATTTCATTGAGTTTGGTCCGCCCGATCGAGAGAAAAATCCAAAAGACCCTCTTAGGATCGAGTTTGGTTCTACGTCCTCTGGGGAGAAATCTAGACCGTTGATCTCGTGATCAACAGTAAAAAAATTCATTGTTCTACGATCTAGATCTACCGTAGAGCTAGATCATGCGGTTAGTTGCTCTGTCCAACCCGATCTCGTCTGTTGATTCGAAAATGTGCCGGATCAGACGGTCACCAGCCTCGGCTGACGTGGATAATAAAGCCACGTTCCACAGTTTCATCATGGAGCAATCATTGCTCATGATTGTCGCTGTTCGCAATCATTGCCTCGGACCGCGAAGCCAATCATAGAGTGATGCGTGGCCCGCCGCCACCGACATTTTAGTTATTTTAAAATCTTTTTTTTATTTATATTTCTTTAAAAATTACTTTAACATTATTTATAAATCCAAAATATATGTGTAATATGTCGAATTATTTGTATTTTTATCCTCTTTAATTTAAAATTAATTTCATTTAAGAATATTATATATATTTTAAAAAAAATTATTAAAATTGTAATTGAACAATTTTATTATTATTATTATTTTAATTATAATTACTTTTTATCATCATTATTTTAATCATAATTATGTTATTCATTACTATTTTGATCATTTGGTTACTATAATAATTATTATTATTTTCAAATTATTTTTATTATTATCTTCTTTTAAATTATTTTAAAAATTATTATTATTATTATTACTTTATTATATATATATATTTTAAAAAAAAAATATGTATTTTATTTTAAAAATGATTTTAGATGCTAAAAATATTCTATAATCAGTTTATATATTCCTTAGCTACTTTAATTATTTAATTATTATTTAAATAATTAATTCTTTAATTATTTTAAAATTATAAAATTATTTTCAAACCCTTTTTGAAGCCTCATTTGGGTGACTAGTGGATCTCCCATGAGTATGAATATTAAATTATTTTGAATTACATTATTTTCTAAAAAATTAATTTATTTAATATGTGATTTTTAAGTTATTTTAAAATTACATATATCTGAAATTCATTAACTTTGGGAGATTCCATTTAAAATTTTAAATATATGATGTGCTTATGAATAATATTCATGGGGGAGATTGATTAGTGGGTGGTTGAGTCTCAATCATTCACTAATCTTTTTAATATTATTTTATCATCTTTCGCATGTGTAGGATGCACGAACACTTAGCTCAAGCTCTCCTAGATCTTAGAATTTGATGTGTTTACTATTTTTATGCACTTTCTTACATGTTACCTTAAGGGTTAGTCCAAAATTTACTTTAAAACCTATTGAACATAATGACACCCTAAGGACAATTATTAAGAATTTGTCTAACAAAATTAGAAAAATTTTAGGAGATAGGATAGATCATTGATTGACATGAAACTCTCAAAATTTGAATTTAGTGATATCCCAAACCTCGTAGAATTTTCTATAATTTTTTAGGAGCCTTTAGACCCTTTAATTAACAAATCCTAATTTAACCCATTAATTAATTAGATCTCGATAACTTCAGAAAATTATAATAAATTCATTTAAACTCAAAAATTTCCATATAATACCTCAAACTCTTCATAATTCATCTCTAATCTTAGATAATTAGGGCCCCTTAGTTAAAATTTAATTTAAGCCTTAATTTAACTTTAATGAAAAATCACTTTTTTATCCTAATTAATTAATTAAAAATTATTAAAAATTCTAAATTTTCTCCAAACACTTAAGAACATTTTTTTAGGTCATTTCAGACCTTTGGAGGTGATTCCAATCAATTTGGAGCAAAATCATAAAATCATCTCTTATTAAACAATTTTACTAATTCATTAATTATCCTAAACTTCTAAAATTCATAACTTTGCCTAAAAACTCTAAATCCAGTACTCTTAAAGCCTAAATACTCCTTGTAATGCCTAATATTTAACTAAAACACTAGAACTCCCAAGCTTAGCCTATTTGCAATAGTGATCTTTTAGACCCCCTCAACCTAGTACATAGGAGGACCCGTGACTTTCTAAAATTGGCTAATATAACTTAAATTTCAAAGCTCACTATCTTAATCATTAAAATGGATCAACAAAATAAATTAATAAAAATTGCACCCTAATTTATTAATAATTAAACATTAATCAAAATTCATTTTCTAGCCTTCAACAAACTCTAACATTATGCAACTTGAACTAATTATCTTACATAAGACCTATTCAAAGATACACAAGCCCTATTACACACACATAGATGTGCTAGGGTACCACTTCTAGCTTTAGGATTAGGGTCGGTGTTTACTTTTTCATACTTTCTATTTCTATGATGAGACATGATTGTGTGTGACACGTATGCTACTTGATTTGTTTTGCTCTGGTTTGTTGTGATGATATTTGCTTTATTACTATGCTTTTTGAACTTTGCTTGTAATGAGAATTGTGCGTTAGACTGCCCATGGGCTAGGGCTACTTTTATACTAATCCAATCTTATGTAGGTGGTCACGTTCATGCAGCACTAAATAAAGGGGGCATAATCATAATGCTTTAAGACTAATGATGTTTTATGTAGATGCTCCACAGACTGCTTAGCCCCCTTTAAAATTAAAAGAGTGTGGCCAAGCATGTTACTTATTCTATAAATATAATTGATTATGATGTGACATATAAATAGCTTGAGATTTTTATTAGAATAATCATACAGAAGCCCGGGTTTAAATTTTCTTTCTGTAAATGTAATTTGATGTAACTATTATTGAGTTGTGAAAGTCTCTAAAAGTCTGGCATTTCAAATACTCGGCACCCAAAGAGAATAAAAAAGACTTCTTCTAAGGGAATTTCTTAGTCATTTGGGTACCCTTTTAGAGGACGAACCAGACGGTGCCTAAAGGAGATCATCCTAAGGGAGATAATCTGGAGAAGGATGATCTACCTCAAGACGGAGACTTGAAGAAAAAATACCCGACTTTTAAGACTTGCATCATTCATTAGGATTAGAATCCAGGTTGTTGTCGGTGGAGCATATCCATACTTTTTTGCAGACCCTAGGTTGTATTTATATGGCACTTGCCGTGGACTTTCTTACTTTATTTTTTTTGTTAATTTATATTGATGTATTTACTATTGATTGTGCAGTAGAACTTTTCTGCTTTTTTATGTTTCTTTCTTGCATGTGCTTGGCCTGATTTACGCTAGGCTCTTTAAGGACTAAAAAAATATTTTCTACTCGTAATTAAAAATTAAAAATTTAAAGTTTAAATAATTTAGAAATCTAACAATCTAGGGAATAGTCCACTACAGGAAATTTACTCATTACCGATAGTTATTATCATATTTTCTGATGGTTCTAAAAAAATTGGCAGCTTTTTGGCGGTTTTCACATCGTAAAAAATTAACGACACTGGAAACATTACCGGCAGTTTATTTCACGGACGGTGTTCAGGCGGTTTATACCGTCGGTGTTTTTACCGGCGGCTTCCCAGCCGTCTGACCGCCGGTAGACCGTTGGGAAATGTATCGGCGGCTAACCGGCAGTCATAATCGAAAGAATTGCTGCGGCTTCCCAAACTACCACCGGACATCGTCGGTAAATCACCGGTAACTACCGGCGGTTATAAGAGATTTTCGGCGGCGTCAATCAGCCGCTCGGTATCGAAGTTTCCGGCAGCTAAACCGCCGATTAGCCGCCGAAAACCTGTAGCATCTGGAAAAAAAAAAATGACAACCTCCCCTCTATTTGAGGGATTTTCACCCTAAACTCTAAACCAGCACAGAAAACAATAACCATAATTTTGGGCAACACACCACTATAATCAATCACAAAAATTATAAAAAATATATTCATAAGTTAAACCAAACAAAATAATAAATGAAATCAAAGTTATAACTTCACAAGTTCAATCAAGTTCGTCAAACCAAAGTTCTAAGTTTAATATCGGTAACTAAATTACTTAACACCGGCGGTTTGAGCCGCCGGTATAGTGCCGGTAAGTTTTAAGGACGGCGATTTACCGAGTTGTTTCGTGACCGCCGTTATTTCCGGCAGCATAAACTTGCATAACGGCCTGTTGAGCCGCCGATAATAACCGGCGGTCAGACCGCCGATTAAGTCGCCGTTACTACTGGTGGCTGGATAACCGCCGGTCCAGGCCGCCAGTAATCAATGAATTTCTTGTAATGGTCGGAGCCGTCCGGGGTCGAATACATATTACTGCATTTCTTCTCTCTCCTTCTAATAAGACACCTCCCCGCCTTCATACATGAAAGAAGCAAAACCAAGACCAAACATCAACCAAAAAGGAAGACTGGAATCAAGAAAGCCATGGTAGCCCAAGGCAGACATCATAACATACAAATAGGTGCAGCTAGCACACAACATGAACCCCAATAAAGATTAAACATAAGGCATACCAAGCACATCCAAACAGATCATCCCTTTTAGATGGTTAGGAGCACCAAGCAAATAAAAAAAAAAAGGATTAGAAGCAAAATACCTGTGACCAGCAAGCCAAATAGTAGGAGCATTGGCCCTCCTATTAATGCAAGAAATTTTTTAAACTAAATTCTTAAGAGGGCCATTCAATTGCTGAGTGATATAAAAGTTATAGATGAAAGTATCAACCACCACCTCATTGTCAACTTCAATCCAAACACACCCTGAATTTTAAAGCCTGAACATTCCAAAAAATCTCTTTAAATACCATATAATCCCGTAACATTCACATCAGGAACCCGATAAGAGCAAGCAAAACTAACAATTAACCTATCATCATGGTCCCTTAGCAGGCCACCAATCCCATAAAGAATCTCAACGATGATAGAATGAATATTGAGTTTAAACTCCCCAGACCCCTGTTTTTGCCAAAAAAAAAAAAAAGAAACAAGTTGGGTGGGGAGCTTCTCAAAAAATCATCAAATCTTAAATTAAAAAATTGACACCATAGTTTTCTATTTTGAAAATGCTTAGAAAGCAATACCCGAGCTAAGCACAATTGCTGGAATTTGAAAATGAAAGATCTCAAAATTCTAATTTCACACATCTTAATGCCAACATGCTTGGTATTATTTCTTTCTTCCCAAAGAAACCATAAAATGATTAACGTAATGATCATCATCCAATGATCAAAGTTATTAGTTTGATACATAGCATTTAAAAAAGAGAAAACACAAGTAGCTTGATGGTCAATATGAATATTTAAATCATTTTGAAACGAATTCCAAACCTTTAATTTGCAGCAATCGAGCCATGCATAAAAACATGATTGATAGTTTCACAACTATAACAACATTGATATTTTGAAGCTAAAATAAAACCTTTCTTTTAGAGACGAACATCAACGAGAATGAATAATTTTCAGAAAAATAAAAAATAAAAAATTCTATTGATAAGTGCTTTCCATACATAAAACACCAATTATTAATTAACAACTAAAATGGCCACATAACGGTATTAATTAACCCAATCAAAGCACCAACTAATTTGATAATTAATTAGAGAGAGCGTCCCATCATTATTCCTCCATCGGCGACGATAATTTGTCCGGTGATATAAGAGGCTGCTGCCATGCAAAGAAACGCCGTCACCGTCGCCACCTCGACGGGCTGGCCTGCCCGCCCCATAGGAATCCCAAAGCTTACAGATGAGATAGGGTTATCACCGGCTGCTTCAAAGTACTGCAAAATATACCATAAATATATGCTTATTCATATATCTTTAGTATGGAAGACATTTATATGTCTAATAAAAAGGCCAATTAATCGTAATTATCAAACTCACAGCTTTTAGGAGTGGGGTTATTATTGGTCCTGGGGCTACACTGTTGACCCGAATGTTGTCTGTTGCCCACTCCAAAGCCAGATTTCTTGTCAGTTGGTTTATTGCTCCTGAAAAATACGAGAATGTTATTGGAAAGTCAAGCTGAAACATGAATTTCATGAAATGATTTGAACTTGGCTCATCACATTTATACGCTATGCCTAATTATGATTACAGCTTAAAAATAATTAATTGAATGAGACTGGCCTTTTGTTGGACCATAAAGAGTTGATAATGGAAAAGCTAAAAAGCCTCCAACAGAAGAGATGAAGACAATGCGACCGGCACCCGAGGCTTTGAGAAGAGGGTGACTGAGTTGGCTCAAATGAAAAGCAGATTCCAAATTGATAGCCATTAAGTTTTTGTAGTCTTCTGCTGTTAATTCTAAGGAGCTCTTCAATATACTCGTCCCTGCATTATTGACCTATATATGTGCAAATATATTTAGCAACACAACATAATAAATTATCAAAATTATTCTATATGAAGTTACTTACAAGAATGTTGAGCTTCCCTTGAAATAAAGAAGAGACTAGCTCCATTAGCTTCTCTCTTTCAGCTCGGGAGGATACATCACAGATGGAGCCAGTGACATATATTAAGCTTCAAGCTTTGCCAGTGTTGGAGAGATTTGTCAAGATCTTCCTGATTCCGAGCACAGGTGTGAACTTTTGCTCCTAAACTAGCCAGGTCTTCAACTATAGCTTTCCTGATTAAGTGGAATATAATAAATATCAGTTTTCATTTTTTATTGCATTCAAGAGCAAGCGCGAAAGATGCTGAAAAATCAGAAGGGCTAATTACCCTATGCCTTTGGAGCCACCA
>NW_021319097.1:0-4108 GCF_001605985.2 Dendrobium catenatum
TTTTTTTTTTTTTTTTTTTTTTTTTTTTGGTGTTAAACTCAAGTCGTTCTACAATGTATTTTAAAAATATAGCCTTTGTTTCTGATGGTAAAGTGGGTGTATAGGATAATTATGGCAGCCTTTAAAAGAATTAAAGAAGCAAAGAAGCAAAAGATGTCTCGTTTTTATGGTTTCCCTGTGTTTATACAAGCAGTTATATCATTACCCCGTGGCATTACAAACTGTCAATGCTTCTCTGATCAATTCACTAAGTATCAATTCTCCTTTTTTTTTCCTCCATTACAGCATTTTGAATCTATAGCAAAGCCAATTCTACTTTTACTCATTTCAATTTTTCAAACCTTCTAATCTATACTATTATTGACTAATAAATGACACGGAGTTGGAAAAGCAGACATATCCTTAAACAAGGACAATATTTTTTCTTCAAAAAGATAAGGTAAGGGTTCTTTCATCATAGTTGAGGAATGATGGTACAAACATGCAAGCTCTTTGGATTACATAGCAATTAAAAAAAATTGTTAAATGATTATTTGTGTTTTCTATAATTCCTTAGCCTGAAGTCCAGTCATTCCACAAACATGGTTTCTAAATGGCTAGCTTCTACAAGAGCGTTAAGCAAATAAAAAGTTTTAAGTTTATGATATCTATCATTGAGATAATAGATATAAGTTAAGAATTTGCTACTCAAAACACTCCGTCAATTCATGCAAGGTAGTAGAGCTTGGGGCAAGGAAGCAGTGCTATGCAATTATTCATTTGTTATTCATTTTACAAGATCTCTTAAATAGGCATACCAATAACTATGTTAAGCCTTCTAAGGATTACAAGGACTTCAACTCTTCAAAGAAGAATTCTCACCCACAAGACTTAATAGAGTCCATCAAGTCATTCATCTTCATTTTCATAAAGATTAGATATCAAGTCGTTATCCTACTATATATCATATTAGATTAGATACTAAAGCTTATAATGATGTTTGATATTTTCTATACTTGTTTAGGAAAATCACGTAATGTAATCATTTGTTACTATCCAATTAGCATAAGAAGTACTAAATAGTTGTTCAAGTCATAGTGTTGTATGTACTTTTAAATAAAGTGATGAATTAGATTCCATTCTACCTCAACTGACTTAGGAGCTCTGTGTGACAGTCATAAACCTCCATTAAATTATATCCTATCATCATTGCATTATCATTGTCTTCTCACTGTTTCCTTTGCAATTTAGTGCAGTTATAGCCATCCTAAACCATTAAAGCCATTCCTACAAGCTATTATTTTTGCATTCCCAAAGATGTCGCTCCATCAACTAGTCTTTAGATAAAAACTTTGAGATATAGTTCTCGTAGAGTTCACTATGAAGAATGAATCTAAACAACCTCAAAACATTTGATCTTTTCTCCAGCTATCTAGAATCATGTCCAATTTATCACAAGAGTTTTTGGCCCTCTAATAGGTAATGTAGAAGAGCAGTTTGAAATGATCCCAGGCAACCAAAGGGCATAAAGGTTAGCCACATTTAAGAAAGGCATCCTAAAGAATTGTACAATTTTCATCCTACCTAAACACTCAAAATTATCTTCATTTGACTCACGACACATGGCCTCCAACTACCAAACTTATTAGAGAAAACTTCATTCAATGTTGAACGAGAGATGACACATGTACTCCACATATAAATGTTTGTGATTGAAGGATGAAAACCCACACACATTACTATTAGGTTGGTGGTTATAATAGCCCCTTAGAGGGACCAATCAGAAGCCCGACTTTAAACACAAACATAATTCAACTTACTTTAGATAAACTATTAAGCGACCATGTGGTCAAGAAAAAGAATTATACGAAAAGCTTTCAGACAGAATTAAGAAAACTAGCAAAAAATAACACTCAGCAGTCAGCACAGTTATTTGGAGTAAAAAAATGTACAATTACCTTAATACATAGATTGCCAGTGCATAAGATGTGTTGGATCTTCCCCGGAACAAGCATGGACTTGAACTTTGAAGGCAAATCAGCTGCCCTATGAGGGATGTGGAGATCACCTAGCGCTAGAACCAGCACCATCCTTTATAAACTAAATGTTCGACCTTAGACCACAACTATCATCTCCATCTGATAGGGAAGAAAAGGATTCAGAAATCATATTCGATAGGAAAGACAAATATTCAGAAATAAGCATCAAAGTTTAAAATTCATACTTGTATTATATCATTAACCAGATATATATGATATGAAAATAAGGGGCTGTTTGGATGCAGGATTTTGACCGGATTTGAGCTAAATCCAGCCAAACGGCCAAAAATGCAAAACCAAATCTCACGGTAAATCAAAGCCGCGTTTGATTTCGTGGTAAATCCCGGATTTACGAAATCCTTTGGTTCCGCGGATTTACGGGATTTGGCCGAAGAAGCGCGCGAAAGGGAGAAAGTTACCTTCACAGCAAACGAGCTCCCGTTGTTGTTTCAGATCAAAAAATGTCGTAACTTCCGCTCCAACAGCAAGCGAACGTCGTCGAAGGAGCCAAGTCGAACAGCGACGAAGAAGAACTCGCGCAAAACTTTACACTCGAACGAACACGAAAGAAATAGAGAAGAGAAATGTAAAACCTAGACTCCTCTAAGTTATTGTTGGATAACTTTAATATCATATACAAAAGAAGTATATATCCTTCATAGGAATTATAGAACACCCTTGTACATCACTTCTCAATCACAATAAGTCTCACTCCTTCTGTACCCATCGTGGTGAAGATGCATCACCCTTACCATCCCACTTGATCAAGAGTCTTCTCACCAAGACTCTTTAGAGCTTTTACATAAGAGCCCTCACTCTACCAAAACTAAGGAAAGGTCATAGCATGGGAAGAACAATCAACAATATTTGTGCACACCAATCTCTTGGACACCATTCCAAGAGATATCTCACTATCTCTCCAATATCTCTTCCCTTCTCTCTCGCACAGTAGAATGAGTATCTTCAAGAGCTCTCTCTCTCTCTCTCTCTCTCTCTCTCTCATATCTCAGATCTTTAAATACTACTCTACCCTTAATAGATGGAGACACAAGAAGGCTAGAGATGTCAAAAGACTTGTACTTAATCCTTAAAAGGAGTATTTATATTAAGCATATAATCAAACCCTAAAAAATCTAATTTGGTTTATTTCATGGGTAGATCATACAGTCTAATCCATGGATCATACAATACGATATGAACAAAGTTGCAGACTTAAGGAACCAAATCGTCTTATTCGAATGAAGTTTGTTTGAATAAGCTCTTTGTTTGTTCAAACTATATGATTAGAATTGTACAATGTAATCTTCATTATGATGGAAACTTAGAGCATTGGATCGACCTATCCGAACAAAGTTCGAGTAGACAAGAAGCTCTATGTTTATTGCACTATTAGGATCATATGGTATGAAATTAACTCTGATTCATCCTCTTTACTTCAGGTTCCAAATATATGTAAATCATATTACATAATTTTAAGTTTTGTATTGTACAAAGAGGTTTGTCTAGTATGAATAGATCAAATTATGAATTTACCTATTTTAGAAATTTTAGGATTTTAATAGTTTGAATTTAATAGTTGATCAACAATCATGAGTCCTAACATGCCTTAAGATTCTACATCATCACTTACAAAAATGATTGCCTATTTGAATATACCTTCATGCTCATTAATTTTGATTCATCTATTCATTTGAATTACATTTTGAAATTGTAAGATATCATTCATCATTGAATAAATACAAGTATAATAAAAGCAAGCTTTCTTAATTGACAATTTTCTTGGGTATTACCTAAGATAAGATTAACATTAAAATAATATTCTTTTGTAAAACTTTAACCCACAAAAACTCTAATTTAAATCATGATAATATGTATGAGGATCCAAACACCTAACTTGCTTATCATCATAGCATGGATTCATAGAGTGCACTCATCTCGGATTAGTCCTCTATTGTAATTTATTAATACATCCCAATTTAGCAATTTCTTAAAATTCTTATCCCACCTCTCATATTTGAAAAAAAAAATCCCACACATAAAAAAATAGACAATATCAACATTTATAATACATATTAAATGGAGAAATGCTA
>NW_021319097.1:4208-20046 GCF_001605985.2 Dendrobium catenatum
AACACTAACTCCCTCATAGGGGTACAAATGGAAAACATGAAATATAAATGACATGAATAAAAATAAAACATAAAAAAATAAAGACTATGAATCATGGCCGTCGCTCAACGGCCCCTCCGATGGTAAGTGTGCCGAAATCTTCTATGGATGTCCTCATCATTACCAAAATGATGTGACGCGAGCTTGAGTTACACAAGATTAGGAAAGAAAATTTACTATTAGCTTAACCTTTTATAAAATCATGCAACAATTCAAAGTTGGCTACGAGAATTCGTTGTGGTCCACTTGCTTAGGCAAAGAATTACAAGGAAGTTAACCAAACGATTTAATCAAATACAAAGGAAAAAGTAACGTTAAAAGCTTATAACTTGAATCCAACGATTAATAACGAGTTGTTCACCTTGAGGCCTTTCTCTCTTTCCTACAAATCTAGGTTGAGCGGGGGAAGATCGTCCACGCTAGAAATGAGGTCGCCACGAGGAGGGAGGAGCCGAGGAACGTCGTTGTTGGGAAGGTAGCCGGAGGAGATGAGGGTGGTGGGTGGCCGACGAGGCTCCAATCGTAGTCGGAAAATTGACCGTCGATGACGGGCACAAGGATGGGGAGAATTCGATCCAAGTAATCTCCGATGGTGTCGTCGTGTTCAAATCCCACGTCGAAGAATGGAGATCGTAGAATGTTGATGTTACCGTAGGCGTCGAACACTAGTCCCCATTCAAGTTCGGGATCCGCCATGCAACATAGACTTGAAGATGAGAGCTCATGAAGAAACCCGAGATGAGAAGAAGGAGGTGGCTTGGCGAGGAGGAGGGGAGGAGCTAGGTTTTCTTGGTGGGAATTGGATTTAGATCTAAATATGAAATTATTCTCAGATTTAAATTAGTTTGGGAGGGAAACCTTTGAAAATTTGACTTCAAAAG
Organism: Dendrobium catenatum; assembly: GCF_001605985.2. NCBI lineage: Eukaryota > Viridiplantae > Streptophyta > Magnoliopsida > Asparagales > Orchidaceae > Dendrobium > Dendrobium catenatum. The sequence goes on from NW_021319097.1 coordinate 5,129, forward strand.
GAGCACAATTAATGCATTGATGAAGGAGTGAATTGGGGAATCAAAGAGGGGAGGCCGGCGGTGTAGAGAGGGAGGGGATTGGGGTTATTTTAACAAACTGAAATTAAACTTCAATTTTATCAAATAGGGAGGGAAATTATTTGAAATCCAATTTGGATTCCAAATAGAGGGGAGGGGTTAATGCTCATTCAATGGGGAGAGCCCATTAAGGGGCTGGCGGTATGGAGAGAGAGAGAGGGAGTTAGGGAAAGAGGGAGAGGGGTTTCCAAACACAAATAATGACTAGGAAAATTTTGATTAAATCCAATTCAATTTAATTTTAAATTTGAACTTATTCAAAACTTTCCTTAAATGGAATTTTCAGATTTGGAAATAATTTGAATTTTGAAATTCAAATTCTAAAGAAGGCTAGGGAAGAGAGGCACTGGGGAATGATGGGGAGGGGAGAGGCCGGCGGCAAGGTGGCCGACCGGTGGAGCTAGGGTGGCCGACGGGTTAGGGCTCCAAGGGTGGCGGCAACAGTGGAGGGTTCGGCTTCTTCCAACTCTTGGGCTTTGCTTGTGATAGCTTATGGAGGAGAAGAACTCGGATTGCAATCTTTGATGAATTACTTAGAGAACTCACAAAGAGATCTCAAAAAAAAAAAAAAAAAAACTCACCTAGAGATCTAAAAAAAAGAACTCACAAAGAGAACATACGAGCAAGAAATTTTCATTCATCAATAATCATCCATACAAGATACAAGAGCCATATATATAGGCTCGATATGACAACTCGTACAAAAGTCTAATATGCCCCTTGGGCTACAAAAGCAAACAAATACCTATAAGGGAAAAAAAATGAAAAAACTGGAAATAAATGCATAATACATAAAATGCAAATACAAATAATCATCAATAGTAAAGGCTCTCCATCATGGCCATCAATCTCCGGTGTCGTCTTTGATAAACGCGCCGGAATCTCCTGTCGATGTCCCCATTATTCTCCCCGGGTGGGAGAGAACTCGACCCTGTCGAGTGCGTACTATGGAAGCTCTCGTATAACTCTAGAAGGTCTGGATCCAATCTCTGTAGCTCCTCTAGATCAATCCACGTTTCCTCTGTCTCCGGTGTTCCTTTCCAATGAACTAGGTACCTTTGGCGTCGTCCATCCTTTGTGGAAATAATCTCTTCATCTAGAATGGATTCGCTGAAATGAAACTCACTGGTCGAGCCAACCTGTACTGGACCAACTTGGAAAATATGCGTGAGGCTCGAGACGAACACTTTATCGCCGATTGGAGAACCATGAAGCAAGAGCGTAGGAGAAAATACCTTCCCCCATCCTACTACCCCGAGCTCCTAGATAAATGGAATAGGTTGACTCAGGGAAGCAAGCCCGTCAAAGATTACATCTCTGCATTCGACGATTTCCTGATCCGTTGCAATGGCGAAGAATTTGCTACCCCTACACAAATCCTATCCATGTTTAGAGCTGGCCTTAGGGAAGATCTCTGAACTGAGCTTTTCGCGAGAGGAGTAGACACGTTAGAGGCAGCCTGTAGTCTAGTTCTCGACCTCGAGGAGTCTAAGACCCACTCTCACACTAAGCACTTTGACTCCCGATCAGCCCCATATAGACCCTATTCCGGACAACCCTAAAACCGACCCACGGGCTCTACCGTGAACCGACCCACTGCTAGTTCGGCCCCACCTCGCCCGGACTTTAAAGGTAAAGCCCCTGAACGTGATGCCCCCAAAGCCAATTCGGGAACCATGTGTTATAGGTGTCATGGGTATGGACACATTGCTTCGCAATGTTCCAGTCCCTATAAGGTCACTATAATAGAAGAGGTTGATGACGACGAGGAAGAGCCCGAGATTGACTTAGTTCATCATGTTGATGAAGAAGAAGACTCATTCACTGAGGATAAATCTGTTGCCTTACAAGTCGTTAGATGTGCGTTGTCCCAACCTAAGCCAAGTGATGACTGACATAGGACTTCCATTTTCCATACATTTACTAAGATTGAAGATAAGAACTGTAAGGTCATTATTGATAGTGGAAGTTGCATCAACGCTGTCTCTCAGCGATGATTTCAAAACTTAACATTAAAGCCACACCTCACCCAAACCCTTATAAGGTTGCCTGGATTAACTCAACCTCTATGGAGATAAAAAATAGGAGCCTTATCCCGCTTGAGTTTATTGGATATCAAGAGAAGATTTGGTGTGACGTGTTGACGATGGATGTGGGCCAAATTATCCTTGGTCGCCCTTGGCTTTTTGACAATGATGTCCACATTTATGGGAGGACAAATACCTGCGTATTTTAACATAACGGTAAAAAGATCAAACTTATTCCCTCCCAACCTAAGAATAGTAAGAGTGAAGATAAGCCTGCTACCCCTAAAACCAGTAAGGGCCTACACCTTGTGATTGCTAAAGAAGTGGATATAGAATTTAACCAAGGATCCCCTATGTACGCCCTGGTAGCTAGGGAAGTTAATGATGATCAAGGGGAGCCTGTCCTTGAAGAGATTAAGCCTCTTTTAGAAGCTTTTGCTGATGTCTTCCCAGAAGACTTACCCAACCAACTCCTGCCTGTAGGGACATCCAACATGTCATCGACTTAGTACCCGGAGCTTCCCTACCTAACCTCCCTCACTACCGGATGAACCCAACGGAGCACACCGAATTGAAAAGGCAAGTAGATGAACTTCTACAACGTGGATTTATCAAAGAGAGCCTTAGCCCATGTGCAGTTCTTGCCCTTTTAACTCCAAAGAAGGACGGCTCTTGGAGGATGTGTGTTGATAGTCGCGCTATCAACAAGATTACTGTGAAGTATCGTTTTCCGATCCCACGATTAGACGACATGTTAAACATGATGACTGGAGCAACGTTGTTTTCAAAAGTTGACCTTAAAAGCGGATACCATCAAATCATAATCCGCCCTGGTGATGAATGGAAAACGGCCTTCAAAACAAAAGACGGGTTGTATGAATGGATGGTTATGCCATTTGGCCTTAGCAACGCTCCCAGCACCTTCATGCGTGTGATGACCCAGGTACTTCGGCCGTTCCTAGAAAAATTTGTCGTTTATACTTTGATATCTTGATCTATAGTAACTCGGTGGATCAACACTTAAAACATCTGAAGCAAGTCTGTGAGATTTTGAGAAACGAACAGTTGTATGCTAATCCTAAGAAATGTGTATTCCTCACTGATAGTGTTACTTTTCTCGGGTTCATCATTTCAGCTAAAGGAATTTCAGTCGACCCTGAGAAGGTTAGAGCAATTAATGAGTGGCATGATCCTAAAAATATTAGAGATGTTCAGAGTTTTCACGGATTGGCCACATTCTATAGGAGGTTTATTAGAAACTTTAGCACTATAGTGGCCCTCATAACTGACTGCCTCAAAAAAGGAGAATTTCATTGGACATTAACTGCCACTAAGGCTTTCAAGGATATTAAGAGGAAAATGGTTGAAGCCCCTGTCATGCGTCTCCCTGATTTCTCTAAAGTTTTTGAAGTAAATTGTGACGCATCGGGAATTGGAATAGGAGGAGTTTTATCTCAAGAAGGACACCCTGTGGCTTACTTTAGCGAGAAGTTAAATGACATTCGTTAAAGGTATTCTACCTACGATAAAGAATTCTATGCGGTCATTCAGTCCCTTAGATACTGGAGACACTACTGACTGCCACAAGAATTTGTGATATTCTCGGATCATGAAGCCTTGAGATACATTAATTCGCAGAAGAAACTCAATGCCCGCCATGGTCGTTGGGTTGAATTCTTACAAGAGTACACTTACACGATTAGACATAAGGCTGGATCTGAGAATAAAGCGGCGGATGCCCTTAGTAGGAGATTGATGATTACCCAAGAAATGAGAACTGAGGTTATCGGATTTGAACGCCTTAAGGAAGACTACAAGGACTGCCCGGATTTTAACGATACCTATTCCATTTTGACCTCTGGACGTGAGCGTACGGTAGATGATTTCTTAATAGAAAATGAGTACCTATTCAAGGCTCAGAAACTCTGTATTCCCCAAACTTCCCTTCGTGAATACCTTGTCTGGGAATTACATGCGGGAGGTTTAGCTGGCCACTTCGGGCAGGCCAAGACTATTGCTGCATTAGAGAATCATTTCTACTGACCCAACCTTAGGCGCGATGTCAGTAAGCTCTTAAGACGATGTCATACCTGCCAGCTGGCCAAGCAGCGCAAGCAGAATACGAGACTCTACTCTCCACTCCCCGTACCCAGTTTCCCTTGGCAGGATGTGAGTATGGATTTCGTCATTGGATTGCCCAAAACCGTTAGGAAGAACGATTCTGTCTTTGTGGTCATCGACCGATTCTCTAAAATGGCCCACTTCCTCCCGTGTTCCAAAATGTTCGATGCTTCGTGGATCGCGAAGCTCTATTTTGACGAGATAGTTAGACTGCATGGCCTACCGAAAACCATCGTTTCTGATAGAGATGTTAAGTTTACAAGTTATTTTTGGAAGACTCTCTGGCACAAGATGAGGACGAAGCTTCAATTTTCTACAGCTTTTCACCCCAGACCGATGGTCAAACTGAGGTTGTTAATAGAAGTTTAGGAAATCTTTTGAGGACATTGGTAGGAGAAAACCTTAGGGATTTGAATTCAAAACTTCCTGTCGCGGAATTTGCTTATAAACATTCTATCAACCGAACCACTGGCCTTAGTCCTGCTGAGATTGTGTACGGATATCGACCCAAACAACCTATTGATCTAGTTCCCATGAGTCCTAAGAGTAGAACATCTGAGTCTGCATTTGCATTTGCATCTCATCTCCATGAGTTACACACTGAGATTAAAAAGAAAATTGAACAAAGTAATACCAATTATAAAATTATTGTTGATAAGAAAAGAAGGTTTAAAGAATTCGAAGTGGGAGACTTTGTGATGGTACGGATCCGCCCGGAGCGTTTTCCTCCTGGTTTCATAAAGAAATTGCATGCGAGAAGTGCCAGACCATTTAAGATAATTTCAAAGGTTAACATTAATGCTTATGTGCTAGACCTCCCAGGAGGTTTTAACATAAATTCAACTTTTAATATAGAGGATATAGTAGCCTTCGAGGGTCCTGATTTTAACCCGAACAATCCACTTTACAATGAGCATTGTGTGACCCCACCTAGTGAGATCCATAGCCTTTCTCCACTCCCCAATTTACCCCATTTATCCAATGCGGAGAATATCAAAACCATTCTAGATGATGAGATTATTTCCACAAAGGATGGAGGGCGCCAAAGGTACCTAGTTCATTGGAAAGGAACACCGGAGACAGAGGACACGTGGATTGATCGAGATGAGCTACAGAGATTGGATCCAGACCTTCTAGAGTTATACGAGAGCTTCCACAGTACGCACTCGACTGGGTCGAGTTCTCTCCCACGCGAGGAGAATGATGGGGACATTGACAGGAGATTCCGACGCGTTTATCATAGACGACACCGGAGATCGATGGCCATGATGGAGAGCCTTTACTATTGATGATTATTTGTATTTGCATTTTATGTATTATGCATTTATTTTCAGTTTTTCCATTTTTGTCCTTATGAGTATTTGTTTGTTTTGTAGCCCAAGGGGCATATTAGACTTTTGTACGAGTTGTCATGTCGAGCCTATATATATGGCTCTTGTATCTTATATGAATGATTATTGATGAATGAAAATTTCTTGCTCTTATGTTCTCTTTGTGAGTTCTTTTTTTTTAGATCTCTTGGTGAGTTCTTTTTTTTGTTTGAGATCTCTTTGTAAGTTCTTTAAGTAATTCATTAAAGATTACAATCCGAGTTTTTCTCCTCCTCCATAAGCTATCACAAGCAAATCCCAAGAGTTGGAAGAAGCCGAACCCTCCACTGTTGCCGCCACCCTTGGAGCCCTGACCCGTCGGCCACCCTAGCTCCACCGGCCGGCCACCTTGCCGCCGGCCTCTCCCCTCCCCATCATTCCCCCGTGCCTCTCTTCCCTAGCCTTCTTTGGAATTTGAATTTCAAAATTCAAACTCTTTCCAAATATGGAAATTCCATTTAAGGAAAGTTTTGAATGAGTTCAAATTTAAAATTAAATTGAATTGGATTTAATCAAAATTTTCCTAGTCATCATTTGTGTTTGGAAACCCCTCTCCCTCTTTCCCTAACTCCCTCTCTCTCTCTCCATACCGCCGGCCCCTTAATGGGCTCTCCCCATTGAATGAGCATTAACCCCTCCCCTCTATTTGGAATCCAAATTGGATTTCAAATAATTTCCCTCCCTATTTGATAAAATTGAAGTTTAATTTCAGTTTGTTAAAATAACCCCAATCCCCTCCCTCTCTACACCGCCGGCCTCCCCTCTTTGATTCCCCCAATTCACTCCTTCATCAATGCATTAATTGTGCTCCTTTTGAAATCAAATTTTCAAAGGTTTCCCTCCCAAACTAATTTAAATCTGAGAATAATTTCATATTTAGATCCAAATCCAATTCCCACCAAGAAAACCTAGCTCCTCCCCTCCTCGCCAAGCCACCCCCTTCTTCTCATCTCGGGTTTCTTCGTGAGCTCTCATCTTCAAGTCTATGTTGCATGGCGGATTCCGAACTTGAATGGGGACTAGTGTTCGACGCCTACGGTAATATCAACATTCTACGATCTCCATTCTTCGACGTGGGATTTGAACACGACGACACCATCAGAGATTACTTGGATCGAATTCTCCCCATCCTTGTGCTCGTCATCGACGGTCAATTTTTCGACTACGATTGGAGCCTCGTCGGCCACCCACCACCCTCATCTCCTCCGGCTACCTTCCCAACAACGACGTTCCTCGGCTCCTCCTTCGTGGCGACCTCATTTCTGGCGTGGACGATCTTCTCCCGCTCAACCTAGATTCGTAGGAAAGAGAGAAAGGCCTCAAGGTGAACAACTCGTTATTAATCGTTGGATTCAAGTTATAAGCTTTTAACGTTACTTTTTTCCTTTGTATTTGATTAAATCGTTTGGTTAACTCCCTTGTAATTCTTTGCCTAAGCAAGTGGAACACAACGAATTCTCATAGCCAACTTTGAATTGATGCATGATTTTATAAAAGGTTAAGCTAATAGTAAATTTTCTTTCCTAATCTTGTGTAACTCAAGCTCACGTCACATCACTATAACTGCACTAAATTGCAAAGGAAACAATGAGAAGACAATGATAATGCAATGATGATAGGATAGAATTTAATGGAGGTTTATGACTGTCACACGGAGCTCCTAAGTCAGTTGAGGTAGGATGGAATCTAATTCATCACTTTTTTTAAAAATACATACAACACTATAACTTGAACAACTATTTAGTACTTCATATGCTAATTGGATAGTAACAAATGATTACATTACATGATTTTCCTAAACAAGTATAGAAAATATCAAAGATCATTATAAGCTTTAGTATCTAATCTAATATGATATATAGTAGGATAACGACTTGATATCTAATCTTTATGAAAATGAAGATGAATGACTTGATGGACTCTATTAAGTCTTGTGGGTGAGAATTCTTCTTTGAAGAGTTGAAGTCCTTGTAATCCTTAGAGGGCTTAACATAGTTATAGGTATGCCTATTTAAGAGAACTTATAAAATGCATAACAAATGAATAATTGCATAGCACTGCTTCCTTGCCCCAAGCTCTACTACCTTGCATGAATTGACGGAGTGTTTTTGAGTAGCAAATTCTTAACTTATATCTATTATCTCAATGATAGATATCATAAACTTAAAACTTTTTATTTGCTTAACGCTCTTGTAGAAGCTAGCCATTTAGAAACCATGTTTGTGGAATGACTGGACTTCAGGCTAAGGAATTATAGAAAACACAAATAATCATTTAACAATTTTTTTTAATTGCTATGTAATCCAAAGAGCTTGCATGTTTGTACCATCATTCCTCAACTATGATGAAAGAACCCTTACCTTATCTTTTTGAAGAAAAAATATTGTCCTTGTTTAAGGATATGTCTGCTTTTCCAACTCCGTGTCATTTATTAGTCAATAATAGTATAGATTAGAAGGTTTGAAAAATTGAAATGAGTAAAAGTAGAATTGGCTTTGCTATAGATTCAAAATGCTGTAATGGAGGAAAAAAAAAGGAGAATTGATACTTAGTGAATTGATCAGAGAAGCATTGACAGTTTGTAATGCCACGGGGTAATGATATAACTGCTTGTATAAACACAGGGAAACCATAAAAACGAGACATCTTTTGCTTCTTTGCTTCTTTAATTCTTTTAAAGGCTGCCATAATTATCCTATACACCCACTTTACCATCAGAAACAAAGGCTATATTTTTAAAATACATTGTAGAACGACTTGAGTTTAACACCAAAAAAAAAAAAAAAAAAAGAAAAAAAAAACCTTAGCATGGATCAAAGGATGTCATGAAAAGTGAAATTCACATAATAGAAGTGGCATTCCCATATATTGTGTCCTTTGGTAGGCATTGTGTGCCTTACCTTGTGGTGATGCCATGCATGTAGGAACAAACCATCACAGGTCACACCAGAAAGGTTGAACGTCATAATATCCATCTCAAAACAAAACCAAATAAAGGATTCGGATGAGCGATACACTTTCAAGTATGATTTATTGTGACCTTCATTTGATGCACTCAAAGTGAAAGTGATTATTAGAAATATTAACAAACCGGAATATATATATATATATATATCGCAGTATGCCACATCTACCACTCTAGTTATCATGCAAAAGAATGAAAAGTAGCAAAAGCTGCTTGAAAGAAGGTGCTGACCCATTAAAAAAGCATAAAGAAATGAAACCACCTTAACAAGCAAGGGGCATAACTCTTTTCAAATAGGAAAATATTGTCATAAATAGCTAAGTGACAGCAATTTTGGCGATCATTATCGAATATCAGATCTAGCATATATAAATAAAGAAGTCTCTTATGGTCAAGTTGAGTGTATTTGACATTTACGAATAATAAGATCTTGCATGAGTTGAGTGTGGGAAAACGCAGAATGTTGAGATAGATATATGGTAAAACTAAAAAGAATAGAATGAGAAATAATTATATTAGATATACAATGGAGTAACATTTATTGATGAAGCAATAGTAGAAAATAGGCTTCTATGTGGAAGTTGGAAGGTGCATTAAGAAGCCTGATGAGTATAATTAATATGGAAGGAAAGGTAGAGCAAAGATACCATGATGCGAGTCTATGTAAAATATTTGCAAATAATGGAGTAAACATCACATGCTAATTCAACAAGGATGAATGTATGATTTATAAAACTAGCCTCAAATTATTGGGATAAAGCTGATGTTATGATGCGGAAAGAAATATGCAAATCTTTCCAAAATGGGATGCATATTCTTCCTAATGTTTACTTTCTAAAATGGGACATCAAATAGTTGAATGAACCCTAGCGTTTAGAGGTCAAAAAGTTGTTATGTTACTCAATCCAAGTCGAAGTCAAGGACAAAGTATTGAGGCAAGTAAATGCTCAGGTAATCTTATGACTATATGGGCGTTAGAACTCCAACATGATCTAAACTGTAGCATTTCTAAACCTGAAAGCTTCTTATTTCTAACATAATACAAAAAATGTTATTGTTTCCTTTTTTTAATCGATGACCACATGTGACTTTTAAAGTTGGGCTTTTATTTGGAACTATTTTGAATATCACATTTGCAACTGCTTATTTAAATTTTCATAGTTTCCAAGAATTAAGTAAGCTTAATTAAAGTTTGTGAAAATTCCCTTGGCCCATATTAGCAAAAAGCAGTCATACCTGTTTTTATTTTTTATTTTTATTTTACTTTCAAAGCTATATATAATTACTGATATTTCATACCTTATCATACCTTACCCTCTTTTAATATATCATATTTTAAGAAATGATACTTCATGATTCATCCATTCTGAAGTGTTTGAATCCTCGAAATGAACATAAAAATGTGTGGCATTTTTCCTAGAGAATTGGGATTATATAATTGGGCAGCTTATTCTAATTTAGATATAATTTACTACATGAAGATTCAAGTGGTAGTTGCACTGATTAAGTAAATAAACAAGAGGGGATTGAATTGGATGTAAAGTGATACTTCAAAATTTCCTCATGAAATCCAACCAATTCGAATCCTCACAAGAAACACAAAAAGGTAAATAAACAAACAATTAGACTTAACAAGCAAGCACATAAGCATACAAATTATAGCGGTTGGCAAAAATGATATTTATAGATTGCTTTAAAGTAAAGTGATCAAGATTAGCTCGATGCAAAATGAATTGACACTCAAGAATTCTTAATATGCACAAGCTTGTAATCTTGGAAGAATCATATGCACAAGTTTGTTACAAAGCAAGTGTGGTCCTATGGTGTATGAATTTAAGGTTAAATAGGTGTATGAGTAATAAAATTATACGTATATGAATAAGAATTTATATCAGACATACACGAAAGTGTGGTGAGGACCACTTATAGGTGCATCAAACATGCAAAATGATAACATAACCATGGGCAGAATGTCCAAGTATAATAATTTGCTCAAGCACAAGCATATGATGCTTCGAAGTATTATATGACTATATAGGCATGCAAATAAACAAAATAAGCAAGTAAGTAGACAATAGATGCAAATTTAAATAAAGAGCTACCCCCAATTAACCTATATTTATGCTTAACCCCTACTGAATAAGGATTCCCCTGGATCCCTTCTTTTCTCCATAAACTGGGGGAGAAACCATTACTTTATTTTCCTTAAAGGGGAAGAGCACCCACTTCTCTATTCGGTAAGAGCACCTAAAATATATTCCCAAAGATATCTTAATTACAAAGTTATGCCTACAAAAATTTCTTAGATTTTGGTTGTGAATGAAGGCAATTATCAAATAACATTATAATACACAATCTTTATTTTAAAATTGCTAAATGTATAAATAATACTAATTTTTTAGGAGAGGTTCGGGAAAAAAAAAACCATCAACTAGGATTCAAGGAAAAACGTTGCTATGAACAAATGGATTTCTTCACATAAAAATCTTCACATATGATTTAACATTTAAAAACTTGATTTTTCATTTTCCTCGTGAGTTTTAATGTCATTTTGTGTCTATTCATAGCCATGAGAAATCCAACAACAACAACACCAAGCCTTTATCCCACTACGTGAGGTCGGCTATATGAATGCTTTTGCTTTATTGTGTCATATTGAGAGTCAAATGCTCATGTAAATCTAATAAGAAAATGTCATTTCTAATACTTTCTAACTAAATCTTTTTTGGTCAACCTCTACCTTTCTTAACATAGGCTAGATCTAATTCATCTATCCTCCTAGCCGGGTCATCGGAAGGCCGGGATTTTATGTGACCAAACCATCTAAGATGACTACCTTATAGAATTTCCACTTAAGTTTGTGTGGTACTTTTTTATCATACAATAGACATAATGCATTACTCCACTTTAACTATCCAATTTGAATCAAACGAATAATATCTCCATATGTTGCACGATCACTTTGAACAAAAGACCCTAGTTAGCCATGAGAAATCCAAAAAAAAATCTCGCAAATGCATTAAAAACTTCTCCAAAATCCTCAATATTTTTGCAAATTTTTATACAAATTAGCCATTGCAGCGTATTTTCGCATTCGACAGTTCCCCCATTCGCTTTGTCCATGGTTCAACTAGTCATTCTCAGTTTGCAAGGGTATAGGGCTGAAAGACTTGTAACTTTCTTTTTGTTATTAACATAACTTAATGCAATTATAATATAAATATGTGATATTATATATCAAATTGCATCTAAACAATGTAATGAATTCAATGAAACATGAATTAAACCACCAAATGTATTTTATATAACATAATTACTCAATTAAACTTAATTAAATATATTTAATATAAAAATTATAACTAGCAAGTTTCATGATATAATTATGAAATTTATGATCATTCAAATTTCCTAATCACTTGAGTATTTAGGATCTTAAAAATGAGTAAATTAAGCATCTGATTACTGATTATATAATTTAAAAAATAATTTATGCATAATTATTTAATTCTCAATAAATCTATCAAATGTTTAATCAAATCAATTAAATTCCAAAAATCATAAATTATAAGGAATTTTTCTTTTAAATTAAAATTTATTTTGAATAAATATAGTTAAAAATAAATTAATTTATATTTGTGTTTATCATCTTTGAATCCTCGATAAATCCTACTAAATCAGTTTACAATTAATAGCACTTAAAATTCACACATTAGATTATTAAACCTTAAATCTTTTATCCTTGAGCTTGTTGATTTAATCCAATTGAGCTTGCCTCCAAGTTACAAATGCATCAAAACTAGTCCAGTGGAATAAATCCACATTACCATGGTTAGTTATAATTGAATTATCCAAGAAGAAATGCTTAGCAAACTATTATATTATGGCACACTTAATTTGTTATCATTAAATCACTAATGAGCCATACTTGAGAGGCTTATGGGGTCAATGAAATATTGATTTATTATATTAGTTAAGTTGAAGCTTATAAACAAATTTTTTGTATTCTCTTTCTTTTTTGCATTTGTGCATACGTGTGCCACTATAAGGGTCAATTTATGGACCACCTCTTAATCACTCGAGCGACACAGCCATGTTTAGCTCAAATATATCAAGCTTTTGCACTTGGGCCCAAATGCCCCTTGAACGTTAAAATTGTATTTTTAGTTTTTCTCTTCTATTTAGACCAGTCATAGATGGATTTATTTTGGCAAATACTGTAACAAGAAGTTCATTTCATATCCATCAGCTAATTCTCACTAGAGGGGAAGAACATAGCAATTGTATTCATCTGGTAACTTATTGCTTATTGTTTCTTCACAGGAGATCCATGACTACTTGAAAAGCCTTTGCCCTGATTTGCATGTTTCACGTGGTGAATATGATGAGGATACTCGTTACTCAGAGACTAAGACTCTTACAATTGGTCAGTTCAAGCTCGGGCTATGTCACGGCCATCAGGTTTACATTTTCAGCTATTCCTTTGCTTCATTTAGTAGAATATATGGTTTGAAATTAATTTGTATTGCATATAATTTCAAACTTTATACATGTAATCCTGAAAAAGAGAGATTGGTGGATGTAACCACCATTCTTGTTGTCCTAAGGCTGGGCAACTTGGGTGTCATTCAACCTTGTTCCTTGAAGGAGTGTTATGTCTAATATAATTTGAGGAGGTAGATTCCTTTCAAATTAGAAATCGATACCCGATGACATGTTTTTTATAAGCACTTAAATTTTATATGCTAACATATTGGGAACTCAGCATAATATCCGCCTTTATGTTTATTTTTATAGCATGATTAAATTAGGTTGTGATATTATTTAATGTGTATTATATTGCAATTTTGTTTGAAAAAGTTTGCTAAGAGTTCCTTCCCTTTTTAAGGGTAACTATGGAAGAAGAGTCTTCAGGCATGAAGTCTAAAAGCAAGGGGAAGCATGCTAGGCATCATTTTAATTAAAGACTTAAGTATTTATGCATTATTTTAAAATTTCATTCCTTTGTTGAGAACTTAATATTATGCCTCATATTTAGCAAACATAATGCAAACTTTAATTGGAATATAATCTAGCAAATTAGAATTAGTGGAGTGGAAGGTAGAAAAAAAATTTATGTTGAAATTTTATTCCCTTATTCAACATAAAAAATTAGATGATTAAAAACTAAATGATTATCAAGGAGAGAGATAAATTTAAAAATTAGTCTTTAATTATGGAATTCATAATTAACTACACAATAGAAACGGAATGTTGTTGTCTACAAATTTATTTGATTGCTATCATTGGAAAGCTATTATCCACGAATAGATGGATTGTTGTAAATGAAAAGATAGTATCAATGAATTTCTTAGTTGTTGTTGATGGAAAAGGGCTAGTCACAGTCCCACGGATGCTAAAATATTTCAACACTCACGAACAAATTGGGTTATATATGTTGATCGTGCCTATGTTGTTGATTAGCTTATGAAAACTCATTATGAGTAAAGCCTTGTTTTGGATATCTGCAGTTCTAGACTTTGGAACATAATTTAGTTTGTCTAGTCTTTTTTTTTTTTCTTGGATCAAATGTCAATCTATCTCAATGTGCTTTGTTATGTCATGGTGGATTGGATTTTTGTAATTTGTATAGCAATCTTGTTTCCACAATACACTTTTAGTAATTTTTTTCACTTAATGGTTTAATTTTTTAACAATCTTTTGAGATACGTTCCTTTGCAAATACCAAGTGCTTCTACCCTATATTTAGCTTCAACAATTTCTCAAGCTCATAGATTATTTCTTCTTCATCACTATCCAATATTTGGCTTCAACATTACTTATTGAGATCATAGATTATTTCTTGTTTCTCCATATAATCTGATTTTCCTCTGAGTATAATAATCTTAGGTGGATCTTTGCTATGATGTTTCTCTAGTCCAATCAACATTTGCAAAATTTTAATTTCTTTATTGTATATTTTTTATTGGTGTGATTTTGAGGCACATTTGAATGCGGTCAACAACTTTCATGTTTTCTTCAATTGGTTTATTCATGTTTTAGCTTCCAACACTAACATAAAATCCAATATGACTAGTGAAGGAGAGGCAGGTAAGTTTGGTCATAATGTTGTGGGCTCCGAAAATTCGGCCCCGGCCTCCGCTCGCTCTTCCCTTATTCGGCGAGGGAGTTTTAACGAACTAAGTTCCGGGGTAAATTTTGGAAGGCAGATGGGTTTGTAGATAAGACACTACCCAGAGATTTCGCCCTCATTTTGTGAGGACTTTATGATCTGAGTTCTGGTTTCCTATAGGCGCAAGCCCCTATAGTTAATTACCCCTCCCAATCACGAGAGAGAACTTTCAATTAAGGCTAGTCGTC